>NC_137210.1:6107113-6137113 GCF_960531495.2 Zeus faber
TGTTGTTGTTGAGAGTGTTCCCGCGTAAGATTTCCGCCGGCCACTCTGCTCCCACGGATAAAAAGTCCCAAAGTTGTTCGTTTAGGGAAATTTTTATAACCATGAGTGCATCGCGGTCGTATGAGGTAACTGTCGATGTTTTTTTGGCGTACATTATGATAAAAAAAGGAAAAAATACTAAAAAGTGAAAGAATAACGTTCTGCGGCTGCTCCAGCAGAAAATCATCGGTGGAGGAGTGGACCATAATCTGAGCACAGCCAGAGTCCAGCGAAGCCTGATTTCTACCCTCTTGTATTCTTAACGGTATGTCGTAGGTCCCTCCTCTGTCCGACCTCCATCATGGGGCAGTCCTGGCGAACGTGGTTGGATCGTCTGCAGCACCAGCATCTCTGCCCCGGCGCCTGAGCAGCTGTCTGTGGCCCAGTGACGGCACCGCCCTGTGGGTAATGGGGGACAGAGAGGGAACAGCACGGAAGGGGAGACAGAGCAAGATGAAGCCCTGGCTGGCCCCCTACAGGTTGTGGGGCTGGGCCGAGGTCCTCGGGGCAGACGCAGCAGGCCTCTAGAGGTCCTCCGCTGGAGCGCAGGGATGGGCTGGGGACCCGACGAGTCCCACGTGGGTCCTGGTGATGGAAGCAGGCTGCCCCCGGTCACCCGGCCCACGTGACGGGATTTGTGGCTTGTCCTCCGGCTGGCACCCAGTTGGCGGCTGCGGGCCAGCTGTACGTCGGGGCATGCTTATGCCACTCCGTGTCCTGGTGGCACTTGCGTCTCCCAGAAACAGCGATGATATGGTAGCGGCGCCCCCAGGCGCCCGACCACAGCCGGTCCACTCCGTCCTTCCGGGAGCACACGCTGGAGCGTGCAGCAGCCTGCACCCGCACACTCCTCACTGAAAAGACAGTACAACACATATGAAAACTCTCCCAGCCGGGTCTGACCAATCAGCGCTAAAGAGGCTGATCGGGCAGACTCGGTACAACAGCTACGGAGCTAAGCAAGCCCTGTCACTTGTAGACGTGGCTTAACCACACCCCCTCGTCTGGCACAGAGGCATTACACTGCCTCTATAGGAATAAAGAAAACATTCAAATGGGTGTGCTTGGTGGGATTTAGTCTTTATCTTACAGTGTCACCAGTGAAAAAGGGTTTAATGGAGTTCAGTCAACAAACTGACGTGGTTAGATTTTTAAATTCTCTTAGATTTATTTTTATTTAATAATATAATGATTCATTGACCCACTTGTCAAGAATCCTTGATACACAGCAAAGCACGCTGGCGCTGCAGACGGTGATGGACAACTGCACATCCATTCCACGGAAATCAGTCACGAGGACAATCTCTGGGCCTATTTCTTTTTCGACGACCATACTTTATATTTGACAAAAATGGTTTATGTCTATTTAAGGCTGGCAGAAAACGTCAGAAGGGCTATGCAGTCTTCTCGGCTCCCTGTCCCACTTCAAAGCCATTAGATCTCTCCCGGTCAGATTAGTATTCTACTCACATGTGCAATTGGCTGTAAGCAATGGCTGTAGAATTACAGGAGGGGGAATTACAGGTCCACTGAAGGTATGGCCAGGGAAAACATTAATCTTTTATTTTCGTCAATAGCACAGCACTATAAATGATGGAGGAAAGATTAAGCAGAGGTAAACACAGCCCGACCTATTTAACAGTGAAAGTGCAAAAAGGCCACAAAAGGAGGAGTGATGCAAAGACAAAAAAAAAAACCATGAAGACAGTCACGATGGGGTAAATGAATCCAAAACGGTTTCAGCTATGAATTTACTGTGATTCAGTATATTACATTAAGTTAAAGAACAACAACCCTGCTGCCACTAATAGGATTCGGTGTCGGTGATACGTGTGTTAAATGATTTATGGAATCTCTTCCTTCATACAGCGTGGCATATAACATTTATCGACTTATTTATTTTCGCTTTTCTCACTCTGTAAGAGCTGCAGATGTAAGAAGTACGGTGTTTTTAAACAGGCAACATCACGGCCTGATTTCGGAAGCAGCACCACTCAGGACAAGAGAGCTCTGCAGAGGGTGGTGCGACTGGCTGAACGGACCATGGGAGCCACTCGCAGGACTTGTATACCGGGAGGTGCAGAACCAGAGCCCGCAGGATTATGAAAGATCCTAACCACCTCAACAATGGACTGTTCCAGCTGCTGCGGTCGGGCATATGCCTTCGCTGTCCCACAGCAAAAACGAAAAGAGTGAGAAGGAGTTTCTTTCAATAAGCCATCAGGACTGTGAACGCTGATCTCACCAGTGCCCTCCCCAAGACTCACACACACACACTGACACTGACATTATAATGGGAATACACATACAACATACTACACATACTACACACAGAGCTGCCCTACACATTTCTATTATATATATTTTTTTTTATATTATTTTTTACATTATTATTATTATATAGGGAATTTGTATTGCTGCTAAAAACATGCTGCTGCTAAAAATGTGCACAATCTCTGCAGGCACTGCCACTTGCATTTCATTGCATACCCATATGCATGTGACAAATAAAATTCTTAAATCTTGAATCTTTTTGATCAAGAAAATCACATTGCCACCGCCGTCTTTTTAATGCGTTTCCACTCAAATGCATTTTATTAGAAATGGTTTAATCGGTCAGAAATCTTTAAAAATAATCTATCACTCAATAGTGCATTTGTATTTCAGTCGGTATCATCTTCACATTCATGTTACATTGTCTGAGGGATATTGTTCGATTTGTATTACATTTCTCCCTAGAAATGTTGAAGTATTTTATTCAAATCCAGCACAGCCTTTGTTTAAAATGTGTTGTTGTTGTTGTTGTCCCCCATGTTACTGAGTGTATATAAGCTCCAAAAACATAAGCACAGACATGTATTACATTATCTAGGGCAGGCTATGTGAAGTGGAAATCCACTTTTGGTATTCTTGTGTGCCACTAAATAGCTGATCAGCCCCAGAAGCTCAGCCAGTCATGCTTATGTCACTTCTTAGCATTGAAGCAGGATGACCAGGGGGGTGCCCATCAGGCTGCGTCGCCGTTATTGTTGCTCTAATTGGAATTAGTAGAAAGTGGGATTTAGCAGAAAAGGTCAGCGTCACTCTGTAACTCTGTTGTTGTCAGAAAAAATACAAACTTGACAAATTGTGCAAAGCTGAACAAATGAATATGAATATCATGACAAGAGCCGATGTTGAATACAAAGCCAGCAAAAGTTTTTTTATTTAAAATTTTTATAAAGAATTATTTTACTCTTGGTACTCTTGCTCATTCGAGCCTAATATCCTTGATATACATTATATATGTCGAAGTTTAAAATAAAATAAAATATAGAGTATGGATATATAAGTATGTATTGAGGGAGCCATGTCTCCCACATGATGGCTAGTTATTGACTGTCCTCTTTAGTATAAACTAAAACATTGGGAGAGATTAGGATGTCATGTTCAATGTTAGGGATCTACAGATATTGGCTGTGTAAAGACACTTATACCTAATACTGTATAACAATATACCGCTGCTGAATTGAGATCCTGTTTAATTGTTTTAAGAAATAATATTATTTTAGGTACTCAGTTATTGACGGTTTCAATTGTTATAAATTGCTTTATTGTAGGTACCCAGTGACATATTTATATGTGTTTATATATGTTATATGTAATTTTGTTATAAAAGTGGAGTGAATTATTACAGTAAATTATAAATAATGTGAAATTTTTTTTTAAATCAGTGTTATATTATGTATATTGGCACGCAAAAATCTGTATTTCTATCAGTAGTCTTCACTACCCAAGAGTGAAGACTCACTTGGTCCAAAAAGAGGTACTGTAGTTGTACTGTAATGTAGTTTTATTACGGTTCCAACCGATCTTCATCAAAGTCAAACGGTATTAGTAAGAAGATGTCAATATCCTCCCAATCCTCTGGAACAGTTTTTCCGCGGATAATAACGACGGGAGTAGAGAGAAGCATTATGCATGAGCTAATCCCGTTGCGTGCACATTCAAGTAGACCGCTGAAAACTGCAGTCACAAATCAGACATTAACACATATGGACAATTACAAAGTGGCGTCATACAAACTGCAGAGGGGTGAAGAACGCTAAACGGACAAACAGAGACACAGTGGAGCTACAGATGAAGCGCCGGGACACCAGAGTTTGGCAGGGGCTGTGGACTATTAAGATCTACAAGAGCAGCCTCTACCCAGCCACGAGTGTGGACGCCTCCCTAGCCAATGACCTAAAATTATTTTATGCGCAGAATGAGTCTGGCAACAACACTGCTAGCTTGCTGGAAAATTGGAGTTACACCGCTGGGGATAAGCGCTCACTCTCAGTGTCTGAGCATGACGTCAGGAGGGTTCTGATGCGTGTGCACACCAGGAAAGCTGTAGGCCCAGATGGCATATCTGGGCTAGTACTGAAGACCTGTGCACACGAGCTGGCCCCGGTGCTCATTAGCATATTCAACGCCACCCTGGCCAAGTCGGTGGTCCCGTCCTACGCCTCTCCAGCCTGCTTGAATGACTACTGTCCGTTGGCCCTCAACTCGGTGGTCATGAAGTGTTCATGAAGACCATTGACCCGCTGCAGTTTGCATACCGGCCCAAGACATCCACGAACGACAGTCTCCCAGGTACTGCACGCCACGTTCACGCACCTAGATGGCCGGAAGGGGGGCCATCTAGGTGCAATGATGATGCAATGATGATGCAAGCAATGATGAACAGCGATTGCTGTTCATCATTGCTTGTGTGTCCTTCTGGGTCCCTGGGTGGGGGTGGCCTGTCGTGCCGGGGCTGGTTAGGGGTTCCGTTTGGTCCTGTCAACAAGGGTCCTGAACCTGGCTGGCTGTGCTCGGCGCGGGGCTCACCATGTGGCCTCCTTCGGTGGGGGGGGTGGTCTCCTGTCATCACACCCGGCTGCCAGGGTACCTGCACTCTGGCGCTCTCTGTGGGTGGGGGTACCATCTGCCATCTGTTCTGTAGTCTGCATGCTCGGCAGCTGGAGGCAGACCAGGGGCCTGATGGGGGCCCGGAGCTGCCCAACATGGCGGAGGCGCATGGCGGACTGCTCTGCGCCCTTGGCTGATAGCTGTAGGTTGGCTGCCACCAGGTACGGGAGGTGGGCGCACTGGGGCGGGGTTGGGTCTGGCTGGGGGCGGTCTGTGTTGTTGCTCTCCAGGCTACTACGCCCCTTGGTCGCGACTCGCCTATCTCTCCCAGTGACAAAATTCATACTCAGCACATAAACCACACAATAGACCGAAGACTTGTGGGATGGGCGGGGTGCAGGCTATGTGGGTGGGGATGCGGCGGGCAGGTGCCATCTTGCCTCTCACGCTCCTGCCCAAGCGTGCTTCTCGTCCATCCCAAAATTTTAATCCCACTCCCATTATCTTAGAACACATACACTCGCATGCCAATCCTACTCCGAACAACACTCCATTTGACATTGGCGTTGAATATGCTTGGGATGTGCAGGGCTGCGGAGCGCTACCAGGTGTCTTCCAGGGCCCGTATTCCAGGGCCTGTATAACTGGCGGCCTACCAGCATCGGCAGGGGCGGTGGGGGGTGGGGGGTAACATTGAGGTGCCCCGCGCTGGGCACACGCTGCTATGTGTATGGGTACTTCGCACTCATGCCGGGTGGGGCGTCTGGTCAGCTGCTGTGGGGCAGGCCTCTCCCTAGCGCGGGACATGGGTGGGCATGGGGGTCCTGGCGGCTCGCCCATCGGGGGAGGCTCGGCAGGGTACTCGGGGCTTTCCTGCAGTCGTAGGGTGTGTACAGGGCTGCGAAGTTCACGGGGGTTTCGGGAGCCCGAACCCTTCTGCTGCTTGGAGGCGCCGCAACATTATACTGACCTTCTACACCAGTACCAATGGGTACAAGTCATGTACACTCACACTGGACATCTGACACACACACACACACACACACACACACACACACACACACACACACACACACACACACACACACACAAACACATACAGGCGGTCTCATCACACACGCACACCCGCTTCAAATGCACCCCAGAACCCTCCTGGTTGCATTCCTTTCCTTTTCACCCTCATTTACTCCCATAATTATGACAGGAAGAGGTCATGTGACCAGTTGTAGTTCCAGTTTTTCTGGACCTAATTCATTGTTTTTCAATACATTTGTGTAAATGTTGTTTGTTTCTATGTTTATTTGTCTCACCCGTGGTGATTCTCCACCTCTTGGAGTAGTGATCAGTTGTTTATGGACACAAACATGATAAATAGTTCTCCAAAGAGGGGGTTGGTGGTGGTTCTCTATAGCCAAAAACTGTGCTCTTGTCATTCTAGCGGTCATCCACAGGACAGAGTTATTGCAGCAGTTCATGATGAAGATTAAGACATTATTAAGAATTAATTAATTAGAGTTGCATTGCAGGTTGAGAACTTGAACTCCACTTGCAGACTAACTCTGTCCTGGATGCAATGGCAAACAAATACTCTGTGTTGTATGCCCAGCATGCTGACAGCACAGGTTAAAAAAAAAAAAAAAAAAAAGAGCTGTTGCTGTTCATCGACTACAGTTCAGCTTTTAGTACCATAGTTCTCACCAGAGTGGCTGTCAAGCTGCGGACTGAACAGTCCGCTGTGTGCCTGGATCCTGGACTTCCTCAGAACCAGGCCCCAGGTGGTTAGGGTGGGGAGGCACATGTCCAGCACCCTCAACCTGAATACAGGGTCCCCTCAGGGCTGTGTCCTCAGCCCCCTACAGTACTCCCTAACACCAAGTTTGCTGACGACACCGTGGTGGGCCGGATCACAGAGGACGACGAGAAGGCCTACCATGAGGAGATGGTTGACCTGTCATTCTGGTCCCAGGACAACAGCCTCCTCTTGAACATCAGCAAAACTAAGGAGCTGATGGTGGACTTTAGGAGAGGATTACAACCAACGGTGCATGTGCCATTGGTGATTAATGGGACTTCTGTCGACAGGGTGAGCAGCTTCAAGTACCTGGGAGTTCACATCACAGAGGACTTAACATGGACTTCACACACAGACACTCTGGTGAGAAAGGCGAGGCAGCGACTTTACTACCTCAGGCAGCTGAAGAAATTCAGGGTCTCCGTGAGGATCCTCAAGTCCTTCTACTCTGGAGCAGTGGAGAGCATCCTGACAGGCAACAGCCTGTCAGCCTACCACCTCAACAACAGACTTCCAGCTGCTGCGGTCGGGCAAGTGCCGCCATAGCTGCAAAGTGAGAATAGAGAGACTGAGACGGAGTTTCTTCCTGCAAGCCCTAAGGACTATCAATGATGAACTCACCAGGGGCCCTCACTGAGACACACACATAGGGCCCAATGCCTTACTGTACCATAGGTTGCATGCTTAACTGCATTCTGTATTGTAACTCTATTGCTGTGCAATTCTTTTGTATAACTGCACTATATACTGTATCTCTACACACATTACCTCTCTTTATTTACATGCCACTTTATTGCACATATCTATATACATTATAGTCTATTCCTTTTATTTCTATTATGTATTCCCAATCAGTATATTACCTTTTTACTATTATCTTATTCTATTTACTTACTGCATTACATTTTAGAAGTTAGTTAGTTCAGTTAGTTAGTTAATTAGTTAGGTATTGTGTCAGTTAGAACTTATTGTGCATAATCTCTGGGTGCGTTGCAATGACGTTTCACTGCATATATGTATGCTCATATGTATATGTATGTGATAAATAAACATCTTCAATCTTGAATCTTGAACACTGACAACAATCAAAAAGCAGGAATGTCCTTATTTATCATTAATTGGATTGAACTGTATTCAGGTTGGAGTTCAAAGATTCTCTCTCGAGCAACTTATTTACAGTATCGCCCAAGAGCTCAACGGGAGAAACCCTGTCAATGCTCCAAAAATGTAAGGTACAGTATGTGGGAGGACCATTTATAAGGCGGAGGAGACCACTGTATAAGGTCTTCTAAATCGCCATCTGGCTACCGCGTTTGCTTGGCTATCAAGCATCTTAACTCATGACAACGGATCACAGGACTGGTTAGCTCTTAAAGACCCTTGACCCTCACTAAACTGGGGTTTTTCTGACTGGTTTTCCACGCCATGCACCCTTACCACTGGTATGACATGCAAAAAGACTTAAACTAAGAGTCACCCATTTCTCTGTATGACTTTACAATTTGAATTGCTGGTATTTTTCGAGAGATTCGTGATTGTATCAACTAGTGCGGCTGTGTTGTTTGAACAGTTACACAAGGTTTCGCAAGGTTTTAGATTTTTATACGTGCAAGTTGTCCTTATTTCTCTCTTGCAAAAGAGGTCTTGATCCCTATTTCACAGTTTTTTCTGTTTAAAACTAAGAGGTCTCCTAACAGCTTTGTGCTGACATGTGTGGAAGCTCCCAAGTGGGGATAGGGGACAGCTTGGAGCTAAGAACACAAACTACTAGACAAGAAGCTTTTGAAATGTTCCAGTGTAATTCTTTTCATTCTGCTGTATAACCTTTACTTGTCCACAAGATGATTTGATGCATTCGATGGTGCAAAACCACACAAAATAGAACCGATTATAAGTGGAGAATTAAGAGTTGTAAAGTTTTGATACTAATCTTGATGAAGGGTCATATTGTCTCAATTAAAAACTTCTGTCCCTGACGGTGGCAGAACTGGGCTCCGGTTTGCCCTCAATATCCTGCGCCCAAAGATTTATTAGGCCCTGGCACCGTCTGTTGTCAGTGTCATAACCTGGGGGTAAGTCACTTATTCGTAAACACGCTGACATCCCTTTAAGAAGTGTTGTGTGTTTGTGCTTTGTGGTACAGCACAGTGTGCAATGCCCCTAGGTCTTTTGAGTGCTTGGAGTCTGCCTCCTCTCTTTGGGAAGATCTCTGTAAACATTGTCGGGGCAATTGTATGAATATGACAGGGCTCACTGACAACATCAGTCTCAGAGGTGTCTTTCTACACCCTGCTTTAATCCTTCCATTGTAACAAAGCTAGCATTTCTCTCTTTTTGCACATCAGTCATCTATGTGCCATCTTGCAAATTGGTCTTCCTTCATATACTGCATTTCTTTCACTCAAAACATGCCCCCTAAAACAACAACACCAACATCCTGCAGTATATCTGATGTTACATGCATATTAGGTAGTATTGTTAGTCTTTTGGGGTTGAAGGACAACATTTGGCCATATGTCTGTTGCCATCAGCCCATTCCCCGTTACCCGCATGGGTCCTTAGGAGCTGTGAAGTGGGAATTGGGAAGACGCAGCCACGTCAGGTTCTAGTTTCCTCCCTGAGTTGGTTTCTTTCCACCCCGTTATTTATTTTCTATCAAAAAGTGTGGTGTGCCTTCTTGATCCCCAAATGACTTAAATTCTTAATGTCAGTGCTTCCCCACTGTACCAGCGTCTTACCCTCTTGAGAATAGAATAGCCAATGACATATTCAAAACCCCAGAACTCATTCATTCTGCCCAAGAGATTTCATCCCCCTTTCAAGTCCTCACCACAGAAGGGGAGCTCATGCAGAAAGGATTTGCCCTATCCAGGCATTGTACCTGCTGTAAATGATAGATTTGGAAAGAGCTGGCAAAATGGCAAAAAAAAAATCTCTTTGACAGAAGACATGACAAGTGAGCAGACATTGCAAAAAAAAAGAAACCAAGCACACAGAAAATTGGATTTTTAAGAGTGTCTTGTCTCAGAAAAAGAAAAACGAAGACGAAAAAAAAGACCAGTCAGAGAGTGTTAGTGAGGCAGACTGTCTTTCATTAGCCTAGTCATTTGGCGGCACTGAACCATGAAGATGGTTCAGATGGTTAAATTATATTATGTTAACCTCCTGTTTTACATCTCAAGTGAAGATTAAATGTAATTAGGCATATTTTGTACTTCCTGCTTAGTCTCTGGGTAATTGATGACTGACTAAAGGCATTTACTTAGAGTCTGCGCCATTGTTCTGATCTTCTGCCATCCTGATAATGATTGATCGAGACCACAGACACCAGCCGGTTTGCCCAGGCTCCTGGATTCCACATCAGACAGTAAAACACTGTTTCCCCTTAAGCAGTTCACAGTGTCTGAACTGTTCTTTTAGCTCAGCATCCCCTGAACAGCCATTCTTCCCAAAAATATGTATACCCTTTGTATTGAAATTAGACCTACCTGTATGTTTAATAGGTAATATGTCTATGATCATAGGGGGGCGGGGGCTGTGGAGTATGTATGGAGCCAGGATCCTTTTCCAATAGATCGAATGCCATGTGACCTATACCATATATACAGTATCCTTATACAATACTGTATGTACTGTATATCCTTCCGAGTTTTATATTGGTGTCAACCTTTTAGTTGTGCAAAATTCTACCGACCAAGTACAGCTCTGTCAATGTCATTGTTGTAGTTCTTGGCCTTATCTCATGCAAACATGGCACCTGCACACCGGCGTCCAAATCGACATAACTCTCGCCCAGCAGCCGTTAATGCGGGGTTATTTCAGAGTGGAGGCATCGTCCGGTTACGACAGATTGTATATCCCCTTCCCTCGTCCCTGTGCGTGACCTTGACTTCTGCACGGCTCGTCTCGAGTGAGGCATACGGGGCCCTTCCGTGGCTGTTGGCGAATCCAGCCCCAGCCCTACCCTTTCCACTTCCTGACCTGTCGGATGATGAAGAAGCAGAGAGCGACCCGTGGGGCAACGGAGCCAGACGCTCCCTCCACCAGCGGTCTGACCCATGTGTCCCCTGAAAGCATGATACCTGCCAGTGAGTAGCGCTGGTTGTGGCCCCAGCCAGGCTGCAAAAGGGCCCCTCGACCCCTCACTGCGCAGGTGAATGGTCCAGGAGGCAGAGTGGACATGATTGAGTTTCGCTGCAAAATAGCTGTCGGAGAGCTGCATCCCTATGGGGCAGGAGTGAAAAATGGACCGAATAAGGGGTTTTTTTCTGGGCGTGGGGTGCACTCGCAGCATTTTTCTGCTTCCTGGCTAATTAAGCGTTATTATCCAACATAGCGGGTGCTACCTGAGAGATAATTGTCCACAGCGACAACTAAATGTTCCAATCTGAAGGTGAATCCAAAAGCACTATGAAAAGGTCACATGCCATTATGTGTTCTGCTGATCTAATTAATGCCGCAGTCCATCAAAAGACCCCACGTTTATTCATAGGCAAAATATTCCTTTGATAAAAAAAATTACCCCTTTTCCATGTCTTGATAAAGCCCAACTTCTTCATGAAGGGAAATAAGATTTTTTTTTTATGTCCTGCCTGAGCTGTGAGTTGAGAAAACCCCAATTTTGGCTTGTCTGTCCACTTAGGAAAACTATTGGAGAATTTCCCTACATTTTGAACTGCTACTGGCTATAAGTGTACATGTTTTATGGAAGATTTCTCAACATTGGTACACATCTTAACACACACCATTTGAAAGATGCCTTTGATTTACAGAGCCATAATAGCGCTGCAAGGGCAAACATGTACTATATACATTTTTGGTCTTTTTTGAAGTCAGTAGCTTCATGGTGATTGAAAGTCTTTTTTACCTCAAAACACACACGCAACACACAAACAAACACACATCATTATAAACAGCATGAATTTAAATCCTATTGTGAATCCACTATAAACCCAAGTTAGAATATTCAAAGAGCCTCCCAGTGTATGTGAGCTTTGAGATAAACACTCTGATAGTCAAGGCTGATAAATTGCTATTTGTTAATTAACTCTAGCGCCTTTAAAAGACTAAATAGGATTACTACCTTCGCCTAGGGGGTTGCAGTCTGCATGTGTGTTTGTGAATAAAATATCTCAAGTGAGTCCTGAATCAATTTTCCTCAAATTTTGCAGACAGCCTTTCCATGCCGTCAGAAAGAAGTGATTAAATTTTGATGATGTCCCAGAGCTTCGTAGGGAAACGGCAGCTGCTTATAAAACATTGGGACGGCATTGTCCATTCTGGTTTAGTAACGAGTGATGGATAATCTGTGTAGGGTTAGCTATTGCAGACAATCTAGGAGAGGTGAGTGTTCTGCACAGAAGAAAGTCTATTCTTTGTTGGAATATCAAATTTTATCATACATGTACCCAGTGAGAGTTTCCATGACATCGCTCACAGGTTTTGTTATACAACATGTTGGGGCAGCACCAGAAGTGACACAGTGTGACTCTGGTCCATATCCAATAGATATACAGTTTTTACCACTTTATATATATTTATATATCACCACATTATACACTTATGTTTGCAAGGCTAATGGACAATTTTAAGAACAAGGCTTTTTCAATTCCTCTATTCATGCATTATAAAAGCAAGATTTCAACACGCACCCAAATGTTGACATACAGGAGTCCAAATACAACACACACACACACACACACACACACACACAAACACACACACACATTGGGCAGCTGAAGCAGCCCCAGAATGTCACTAAAACACATTTCCAAGATGCAGCTGTGACAGAAGAGAGAGATGAACGTGTTGCATGGGCACATCTGTTTGTGATGATGTGTGTTTTATCTCCTGTCGGTAGTGGGGTCACAGTATAGTTTGAGAGGGCTGGGCTCCCTGGAGCAATAAATTACTTCCCATATTAATCTTAATCTTACAATCTTGACAGTGATTGGTGCCGTGGTGCAGGCGTAGAGTTCACCGCACCCTGGCACTCCTGAACATCTTCAGAATCCTGTGAAAGGACACGAAAATCGAGGACTTTCAGGAGAGCTCACAGAAGAGGTGAGCTCTTTGGCACGCATGCTGCTTTGGTAGCTCATTGTGTGAAATGAATTCACCCATAAAGCTTGATTATTGCAATTACCTCCCGCTCTACGAGTAACTAAATATTGTATGTTCTGAATATGCACAACCATTCAAGAAGCACATTTTTAATTTATCACCATCATCATCATCATCATCATCATCATCATCATCATTATGCATATTCATAATTTCATTATTGTCCAGTTTTGAAAATCGTTATAGTCCTACCTGGCAGTCCATCGGAATATATTGCGTTCATTACGTATTAAGCATAAGCCAATATACAGTCTAATCCTAAACTACTCTCTACCACTGACTTTGTCTTACATTTCTCACTGCTAGTAGTTCTTTGCTTGAATTTTTTTTTTATATTTGTATTGTTTGTAAGGGGAGAACACATGACCCCTTCAAATATTACATTAATATTACATTACACAATACAGCAAGACGCGCCACATAGCCAGTATTGGTAGTCACACATTTTCCAGTTCAAAAACAATAAATCTTAAAAAAAAAAGGGAAAAAGAGAGTGTGATTTTGAAAGGGAAATGAAAGGGAGCCAGAGAAAGCTCAGGTTCCCTGATAAACACAAAGGCCCTGGTGAAAACAGTTTTGGGGGGGTCTCTAAATATATGACCTAAAGTTGCACATTTCTTAATTTAATTTAGCTGCTTAAATTCAACCACCAGATTTCTACTTTACCCTTTTTCCATTTTTTCTTCCACAGTATTATTATTCTTTTTTTGTCTTGAACAGGATTTTTTCTTTTGCAATATCAATTCACTCTGTACGGTGTATAAAAAAATGTTTGAAAATGCAGTTGTGACCTACCAATATCAAATCTGGATTTTCTTTTCAAGTGCTCAATTCATCGTCACAATTTATCCAGTGATGAGCGTGGTAGGTGTTCTCCCTCACCAAATGTGTCATGGAATAGGCTTGAGTGATAGCAAAATATGCCTATGTAAAACAAGTGTAATTACAAGGCCATCTAAGTACTAATAACAAAAACGATCTTACATTCGATATCTGTGACAAAGGATATTCTCTATTAACAAAAAAACACACACAATAAAAACACAATGCTTTCAGTATTGCTGGGAATGTGCTCCTACGATGCACCAGTGACATAATACCCATTAAAGAGACAGAGAACAAGATGGGAGCACATGGCGTCAGTGTGTCCATATCATACAGAACATCCACCAGTCTTCCTTTCACATTCACACTCCTCCTCTCATCAAGAAGGAAATGGTGCATGCGTGGATGCATCTTTAAGTTGGAAAGAAATTTGATTGCTGTGACAACAGCGTGTCACCTAACCTAAAACGAAATTGCTCAACCAAATGGAACGTTCTCATACAAACAGTAAGTTTCATTGATGCTTGTGATGAATGGCAAATGCTGATATGGATTCAATGAGATAGCAGCCCTCTCTTGGTAATGGCAAACTTGCTGCCTGAGTGAACTGACTTCCTTTTCAAGGCGCAAGCACATCAATTTCATTCATCATTCTTCATTTGAACGAATTCCGATAGAAAATGGAAGCAAAACATGGAGAATGCTGAGACTCACAACCCAGCAGTTTATTCCAGATAAAACTACACAGTCATGGGTGTGTATAATTAGTCTCCTTTCTCACTTAGTTGAAGCTGAAACAAAGGTACTTTTCCTCACAACATTTCTACCATTACTGAGAAATATTAATGTGACCAATACTCACCAATATGCTCTTTTAACATTTTGATACACTGATTACACTCAGCAGTGCTCGATTGAAGTGTATTTCTGACAGACAACTCTCGGATTTTTAATTCGATCATTTTAATTAATTTTAAAAAGATCATTATTAATTTTGTTTTCGTTTGAATTTGGCGTCTGGGCTGCCCCCATTGGATAGAGAGTAGAGCCCAACAGGTGGACGCAGGGGAGGTGGCGGGCAGGAGTGACTGGCTGCTTAAATTGGCCAAGGCCATAAGGGCGTGGAAGCGTCTGGCGCCGCCAAGTTGTCTGACAGAACCAGCCCTGCAAGCTACTCATCATTTATCACGACATTATTTAGACAGACCATAAGGCCCATTTCTCTGGTGTCCCAATAAAGGGTGAAGAGTGTACTACATTGTATAACCTGTTGAATACCGACAGAAGACCAAAGACCTTATCGCATTTGAGTTTACCGTCAGCGACGTGATGCACGAAACCTAAAAACCTTTAAGTGGGACAACATCACACACCCGGAAAAGGTGAAGAGCATAATTGTTTCCTAATGGGAAAGAATTTGCCTGTGTTCAGCGGGCCTCTTTGTTCTTGCTTAAAGCAAGCGCTTCATGAATTAATCAACAAGTGGTGGCGCACTGTGTTGCTCTCTCACGCTTCTCTGAAACCTCAAAGAGCCAAGGATATACTTTTAATACCGAGGCTTATTGCTTTTCTTTATCTTTGCTCCGTGGAACCAGATAAAAATCTGGTCGCGTTCATAAACGGTGCAGTAGGAGGCGTCATCAGACGGAGCCAAAATGGGATCGCGACGCTCTGAGCAGACAGGTTTATTTTAAAAAAACGTTGTTTGTTCACAGCAGTAATACAGGCGCCCATCTCGTCCGCCAGAGCTTAACAAATTGCGTGCGATCGATCCAACGCTTTTTTGCGATTGTGAGGATCACATTTTCAGTTGGCCCATTTTGCAATATTTATGTATTTCACCTCTCGGAGGAACCTTCTCTCCGCTTGCGTCACCCCCCACCCCACCCTTGTCAGCCAATTATTCACCAGATGCTAATGAGCAGGTGTCAGCTCCAACGTCCCTCAGATATCATGGCTGAAGAGTGGCGCATTGATCGGGCAAGATTGATCGGCACAGAGATGATACAGCAACATTACATGATTTATTCAGGCTCTAATATCTTGCGTCAGGACTAAACCCCACCCGCCCACCTCAGCCCCACCCACACCCCCACACTGCCAGGAGTGGGCCCGACAGGCCCAGTGTGCTTTCATCATCCACAGTATCCGAACCCCCTTCACAGGCGACACCCTCCGCTCTTCTGAGCAGGAAGTGGCTGTGGCAGTCCGCACTTAGAGAGGAGCCTGACTGTTCTGATAAATTCCAGCACTGTTTCAAAAGCCACTGCTGTTTTTATTTAATGCATTTTTTTTTTCTTCTGCCTCACCCCAAAGCAGCCACTTAATTTGCATTCCGTCAGCAACAAAATAAAAAGCAGGACTTTGACGAAAGGAGACAATATTGGCAGTCAAAAAACAACAAGTATTAGTATTCATTGGCTGGCATGGCTAATTTGTGATGCCTTAGTCCCGACTGTGATCCCACACGCAAGGTTCACACACACACACATGCACACACAGACACACACACACACACACACACACATACACACACACACACACACACACACACATACACACTCACACGCGCAAACATACATATGTGCAGAGCAGTTAGGGCATTTGGTTACCAGGTCTCATAACGCGAATGCACTGCGAGAAAAACATCTTGCCGCGTGAGACACACAGAGATTATTCGTTTTTTTCTTCAACTGCAGAGCCGTTCTGCGCAGCCAATGGGGGGGAACACACCCTGTTATTGTAGGGCGACTGGAGGGCAGGTGGACTTCTGTGAGAGCAGAGGCGGCATCCGCCCCCCCAACGCGGGCGGTGCATTGTTATCGGCGATGACGGGCGGAGGGAACAGAGGGAGCAGGGTCAGCGGCGTGGCCTAAAAGCTACTCCTCGCCATCCCTGCATCCCATCTGTCCTACGCTGACAGGCTGTGAGGCGAATAACAAGTCAGCATCTGTGCCGTAATGAGGCCTCCTGCTCCGCATCAAGACATCAAATGCTAACAGGTAGATAATCAAGGCGGAAGGGGGTCAAGGGCCACGTGAAATGTAACGTATTCAATCCACTCCATCACAGCGCCCTCGCACCGCCACAAAAGGGCACTAAGGCAAAAGAAGCTTTCGCCGTGACGCTTCCTGCTCACACTGTCAATTATGCAACACCCAACTTGGCTGCGGTAAAGCCTGACTTGGCCAACCTAATACGTTTGGATGATGTGGATTTTCATCATCTTCTCGTAGATGTACAGTAAATTGTCAGGATGCATATTCTGTCTCTTTGTCAAGCCCCCATTTTCACTTATTTCTTTCTGAGAGCCACAGGTGTGCTGTATTATGGATGCAAACGACCCGCTCCCTTGGCAACTCAGCCAAATCCTGCTGCATGCTCTTCAGTAAAAAAAAACAGTACTCAACCATACACTCTTGAACCTGAAAAGAGGAAAGAGGGTTAGTGACTTTCTTCTTTTTTTTATTATTAAAAGCTCTTAGAAGGGGGGAAAAAGCACATTTATTATTTACAATAAACTATCTATGTTTTAGAAGTTTTGCATGGATGTGTTTTGGTTTAAGAGGATTCAACTGGTCACATTTAGCTTTTGTTCAACTGGCTCATGGAGAAAGGGGCATTTCTTTCATTTTTCATGTGGGGGCTGGCTGGAGAGGCCTAAATATTGTACTTTGGGAAGGTGAGGGCAACGGCTCTGTCCTCGCTTAGCTTGTTTTTGCAGCCCTGACCTTCAGTCATAAAGGCAGATCCCTGCTATTTTACGAATCAATCACTGGAGGCCCTTAGTCAACAGGCCACTTTAATTCAGCATTTGATCGATAATTTTACATTTGTTCTCTCGCCTGTCTTTGTTCTCGTGAGAGTAGCTGCCATTCATCTAGGTTTGCTTATTGACATTCGCCAGCAAAGAGCGGTATTAATGCAAGTCGACTTAAAGTACTGCTCTACCCTGAATCTGACGCATTAAGCGAGGCTCTGGAGAGGTCGTGGGATATGTTTTGTTTCAGGCCTCCTTCATATTCAAGATTCAAGATTCAAGATTCAAGAGGTTTATTCGTCAGATACATATACATACTTTCATACATATATGCAGTGAAATGTTAATTATGTATGTAATTCAGTGGTTATTATTCTGACATTGGACTAGAAATTGTCCAGTATTGCAGTATAGCTGCATTATTAGAGATAGTAGTCCACTCCATGTGCACTTGAGGAAAAACATGATCCTCAGGGCAAACATAAATATATGTGATCAGCGGACCTTGGTCTTTGCGCTCATGTGCGCAAAGCATGGCAGTTCCTCAGTCCACTGAACAGACTTTTTTTATGTTCTTCACTTTGGCCAAGATGTTTTGTACATACACGGCAAAATGTGCACCCATATGGTCGTTAGGAAGATAGTATGACCTCAATAATAAGAGCTCTCATTAGTCAGTGGAGCTTCTGACTTTCTTGTGCTATTATAGTGCGGTTGCAGAATTTTTGCTAGCCCAGGCTGAACTAAGCCACTGAACCACACCATGTCAAATCTCAGCATTAATGCAAGCTGATTTGTAACCTCCCAAGCTACACCAGTCATTTCAGCATTTTCATAGAGATGAAAGCTGTAGTAAAGCTTGAGTGTTCTGAATTCGAATGAAGCAGATTGAGCGCATGCCTCAGAGCACCCTTCTGCGGTTGACTTCTGAGTCAGCCCAGCCCAAAATTGCCAATCAAAACTCATTTAGCCTCCGCACACGGTGATGGGCTCCATATTAGTTCAGTTTGACTGGTAATATGCATCTTTATGGAGGCGGCCATCGGTATGGATTACACTAACCAACCGTATGGATCGTCAACAGTTTGTGAGATACTATTTTTTCAAACGGTACAAAAGATTGCATCTGCTATCCAGAACTCCTATCTCCTTTTTCATTTGCTTATTGACCCACAGGTTTGTTTCCAAAATTTATTTTACCCACTCAGGTGATGGTTCCGGTGCCCATATCATGAACAGCTGCCTAGGCAGAAACCTGCTGATTGCTCATTGTAAAAACTAAAAAGGTTACGATGCCTCCCGACTTTCCAGTTACACTGGATAGAGTTATATTCTCTGAATACTGTGTTGTTATTTTCTGCATCATTATTATTCTGTTTGTCCACCAAATACCTTTGTGCAGGGAAGGGGAGATGGCATTCATGAAAGGCAGATAGAAAAGATCCTTTAAACCCTAACCCAAACTCTAACACAATCCAAACAGGGACCCTTTTTATGCAAAAACATGCAAAGAATATTATGGTATGTATGTTGTACGGCTTTGCGTACTGTGCAGAGATCGGCACTCTCATTAAGGGAGGCCATGTCACAACAGACATTGATAACTTGATTTGGCAAAGTACCCTTCAAACCACTTACGCTGCAACGAATCCATTAGAACTTTTTTTTTTTTTTTTTTTTTTTTGCTCTTCCGTTTGCTGGGACCTATGGTGTTTACTTAATAAATAACCGGAGCAAATATCAGGCCATCATCTGCAGCCTCGGCCCCTCAAATAGGAAGCAGGGAGAAAAAAAAACAAGGAGTACAATATTTTGTAGCTTTTATGCCCCGCCGCCGGTGCTGGGGAGGCCGATTCCCTATTTACTGGAGATACCTGCCCATGTTACTGCTGAGGTGGCATGCAGCGGCCTCACTTAAAATCAGTCTTCTTCCAGCCTCACCCCCCCCCCCCCCCCCCCCCCACCAACACCACCCTCACCATCAAAGCTTTAGTACCTCACAAACGGTAATTACACACATGCAAATCTCAAAGTTCAGTCTCTTCCGCGCCGAGGCTATACAGTAGGTGTGGAGGTGTGTGTCAAACCCCATCAATACGCCGGCCTATCTCGCAGAGGCACCTTGGAGATTGAATTGGAATGCACGGCTTGCATTTTTATTTATTTTTTACCCAGTTTCTTTTTTTTGGGGGGGTGGAGATTGGGGCCAAGATATTCTCCCATTGGTAAATAGGGAATAGAAATCCTACTAAATCTTAAAGAGCAGTATGTCAGTACATTTCTGGGGGTAATTCTGGGAGTGACTGGAAAATAAGCATTCTTCCCTTGCATATATCTACGACTGTCCGTTTCTATTTCATTCCATGCCGGCGGAAAATCCTCGCACTGGGCAGCCGGGTTCGATTTTTCTTATTTTGACCAGAGTGAAAACAAGTTTATTTAAGCTTTGTTGGGTGGATTGGCGTTTCAAATGTCATCGCCAAGGGCTTTTTGAGTGGTATTTGCAAGCAGGGACCAAAACATGAAACGGTGTACTGTATTTACCGACGTCAGCTCCTGACATTTTTTTGTGAGGCCATTTTTTTGTGAGGACACCCACCCCCCTCAAAGATGTCTTTGAGGGGGGTGGGTGCGTTGAAATTCCGTGTCAGACCGACTCACACGATATAGCCATTGTGGTTTTTGTGTATTTCATTCACCAGAGGTGAGTGGAGTAGTCAAAAATTATTCTCAAGTATATTTCTGTTGCTTTGAGAAGACATAAATGAAGCATAAGCAAATAATTCCGAATAATTTTCCAAATAACAACTTGAGCAAAAAATATTTCTTTATTTTAATATTGAGGCAACGCGGTTAATTTGCCAGCCAGTGCTCAAATACATGTTTTCAAGATCTTACGTGAGGAGGGAGAAAGTGGTATCGGTAAGTTTTTAACCTGATTCTAGGGAGGGGAAGAAAATATGAGACTGAACTGTATGTGACAGCCTGAAAAGTATATGTCTTCCTTCAGAAATATTCCCAAGCAATTAATGAATGACAATTTATGCATTGTTTCTAAAGTCCTTTTCGGTCCTCATGATAAACTTTGATTTTGTGTCATGGATTGTACAACAGGGACACACAATGTGACTGACTTGTAATGATGCATTTTGGAGCCACCAAGCAGTGAATTTTTATAATTGAAATGCTGAAAAAACTGGCAACCCGCCCCTGCACAATAGAGATCTAGAGAGGGGTGATACCAGCCTCACTAGTCTATGGTGTGATTCCAGTCAGTATCCTCTATATAACCGTTCCATGGAGTACATATTTTTCATTTCTTTGTTATTTATAATAGTACATTTATTGAGCACAAACCACAATAACGAGGATGCATTCAAGTGAGTTATGGCCCAGCATTTCTGCCAGAACTACTGTGTGTTGGAGGATGGAAAACCCCTTGTGACTCAACAAATCAAGACAGCCAAATTCGTTGTAAACAATGAAAAAAAAATGTCTCTGGGACGCTTTGAAGATGACTAAAATCACACAGTGGGTCAACATTTAACAGGTAAAGAGCCTTAAAGGCTAGATAATTAGGAACTGAGGGCTTTATCTACATGTATGATATCTTAAACATCTCAAAATAGAATGGCCAGCCTGATAGACACGACATATTCCTTTATAATAATAATCTTACATTGTATTTATAAAGCACTTTTAATTTTGTTAAAATCTCCTACGGTCATGTTTTTGCCATGTTATTCGTTTATTCTGTCCCTTGTTCTGGCCTGTTTGTCATAGTTTTGTCACAACTTAGGTTCAGTCACAACTTAGGTTGCCATGTATTATTCTGTCACTTATCCTGCTCAGTTCTCCTGCCATTTCAGATTTGGTCTTCCTTAGAGATCTGCCCCTCCCAATTGGCTTCCCCCAAGTCAGAACTCTGACATCATATCATTGTGACAACATGTTGGTCTAGGCCTGTCTATGTATACAGGTCCAGCTCACTCTCGCGATATGAGATTGCCTAGTCTCTTGCACCCAGCTGTCCAATGTCCTTGCCTGCCTGGTCCCGACCAGGTTCCCGCCTTCTGTATTCTGACTTACCCCTTCTCCGGCCCCTTTTGGATTGTTAACTGTATGGACTGATCTCCTGATTTGGACCCTGGCCAGTTTTTTGCAAGAAACCCTTGATCCTTTGCACCTACTCCTGAGCCAGACAGCACTCGTGACTGTGCCGTGACAGAACAATCTGACCAGCTGTGAACCCAGCGGACCCAGTGTTTATAGCTTTCAGGCAGTTCTTCATCAGAGACCAGCAGGGAGATTCACCTGCTAGCCACCAGCCTGCTAGCCACCGGCCTGCTAGCCACCGGCCTGCTAGCCACCGACCTGATAGCATTAGGCCTGCTAGTCACCAGCATGTTTCCCTGCCTTGACATTCCCTTCTAGCACCCCATACTGCTCGTGCCCTAGCAGCACTTCCGTCAATTAGATGTGGGTTTGGGAGCCTTGACTCCCATCCTAGCCTTTGCCTAGCCCCCAGTCCTGAGCCGGCTAGCCCGGTACTCACCTGCCCCTTAGAATCCTCAGCAGTCCTCTTTCCGGGGGTCGCACCTCTTATTTTTCCCCAAAGGTCCTCAGAAGAGGTCCTCAAGGAGAGAGCGCGGTCTCAAGGGTCCCCGAGGCAGTCACCGTTCTCGGCTGCCCAGGGCTCCCAAGTCTCCGCTGCCCAGCACTCCCAAGTCTCCACCGCCCAGCGCCCTAAGCCTCTGCTGCCTGGCGCCCCCGAGTCTCAGCTACCCAGCGCCCCAAGTCTCTGCCCCTCAGGCCTGGGTCGAAACCAGGAGATCAATCCGAACAGCTAACAATCTAAAAAGGGCAGGAAAAGGGGTAAGTCCAGAATTCAGAAGGCGGGAACTCACTCGGGACTAGGCAGGCAAGAACACTGTACAGCTGGGTGGGGCAGACTAGACAATCTGACACAGCAAGTGTGAACCGGACCATTATATAGACAGGCCTATACTGACATGTCGTCACGATGCTATGATATCACAGTGCTGACTGGGGAGGAGTCAATTGGGAGGGGCAGAACTCTAGGGAAGACTGTATCTGAAATGGCAGGAGAACTTAACAGGATAAGTGACATGGCATAATACATGGCAACCTAAGTTGTGACAGAACTATATCAAACAATGCCAAACAAGGGACAGAATGAACTAATGATGAAACGGGGGGCAAAACCATGACAGCTGGAGAGCATTTTTAAGTAAAAACGTTGTTCTGTGGAATCTGAGCAAAAATCTCCCATGATGCAAAGAGGATATGTAGGGGTCCGGGGTCATGGAATGTTGTAATGTAATGAAATAAATGTTGTCAGAAAAGGAGGTTTCAGATTGGGGTTTGGATAGATGTCCTGTTTATTTATTTGATTATTTTCATTTTCTTGTTTATACCTGTAAGGCTAATAAAACTGTATGAAATTATTTGGAACAAGTTGGGCCTTTGTTATTTATCTGTTAACAACATCTGGAAAGTGTTGGCTTTCTTGTTTATTGTCAACTAGAAAAGGATCGACAGGGATCAAGTTAAATTTTCCACAGTAAGTTTGATTTGACGTGAGGGTGTTTTTTTTCCTTACTTTTTCCATGTAACAACATGACTAAAGAGATGAAAGAAGAGTAAAAATACTCAAATTTGGCTCGGCTAGCTCTGGTCTTGCCATAGGAAGTGATTTTGCGCAAAAACATTTTTTTAGGCACACTGATACAGGAAGAACTATGGACAACAACTCCACATCTATTTAGTGCAGATGTGTACTTTATTGGTTTTACATATGATTGGAATGCGTATGTCATGAATCCTCCCGCATGTTTTATTTTCATCTTGTCGATTCCTCATGCCATGTCACTAACCTCCATATCATTTCAGATTCGCCCACTCCATTTTGCTTTGCTGTCACTCCCTTCCCTTCATCTGGTTTCCTCCGCCTGCAGCTCATTCCCTCCTTAGTTCCTAGTATAAATAGCAGACCACTTTCCTTTGTTCTCTGCCAGATTGTCTCTTGCATTACGTTGAGCATTCCCACAACAAATTCCTGATGATTCTCATGAATTCTCTGTCTGTTTTCTTGGACCCTGATTCTCCGCCTGATCCCTGCCAGATAATTTGCCTTCTCTGACAGATCTCCTGGTTTTGACCCCTGCCCGTTTTTTGTAATAAATCTTGTGGACTTTGACTTCTTACCTGATTGTTTTTGCATCGTGCTTATAGGTTCACATCCATTCTCAGTCGGTGAGCGCGTGCTGCCGCGTCCTCATTACCTCGCGTTGAATCTTTGATCATTGAGCATTAATCGCGTTACCTAGAATGTGGCGAGTTGTTAATCTATCAGCTGATTCGCTCATGCTAATAAATTGAAAACCAGTGACATTAATGTCATCCACAACTAGTGGATGGGGGGTAGCTTCCCAAATTACGAAACTCTGAAATATTGAAGATTTGTAAGGGTAATTACAATGAATTACAATACATGTATGTTGCTGCATAGACTGTTTTTCACACTTCATCCACTCTTTCACTCTTACCGAATATTTGGAAATGTATATAAGAATAATATGATTCACTCGATTGCCAAAGTATATTTAGCATATATGGAATTTGTCTTCTGCATCCCATTAGGTACCCAGGCCCCAGGAACCCAGGACTCCTGTTCTGTAGCCAGTGCCTTGGTACAAGAAGGTATTTCATCTTTTGTATGTGTGAGGACCCACTGACACCGATTATATTGATCAGCCATTTATTTTTGCATCTGAAGATCCACAGCAACTAAGGTAGTTTTCACCGTGCTATTTTGCTACACAAATATTTGGCTGTGATTGTGCAAGCACACATATAAATAAATGTGATGAATCTCAATCAAATCACATGCAAATGGAAAGAAAATAAACAGAACAGAAAATAAAATAATTACCTGTGTTCTTTCTGTTACAAGGGGCATTTCACACAAGATGTTTTCCCGGAGGTAAGCCGTAATTAAACATATCCACTCTTTCCAGATTTTTCTGGGGTTTTTTTGTGCCTGCATTTCTTTCCTCTCTGATATCGGGTGTTTAACTGTTGCCACGAACAAGAGCACACTGCCAGCAAATCCTGACCCCACCTTCATCCGATCCACCTCATCCACGTAACCATCGGCCCCCTCTGTGCAGCTGTAAACAAACCCAGCATCCTCTGGGAGTGACTATGAGGGGAACTGTGTGTAGCAGACATTACAGCCTGTCAGCGTGTGTACACTAGGTGTGTTTGTTTGTGTGTGTGTGTGTGTGTGTGTATGTATATATATATATATATATATATATATATATATATATATATATATATATATATGCATGTATATATATAAACACACACACTGTATGTGCCAATGCCTGCCACCGAGTTTTAAAAAGCCTACAAGAAAATATATGTATGAAAAAAAATATATATATATAATATAAAAGAATCATGCAACAGATGAAATATTCATATAAGTGTGTAGAGGGTTGCTGGGGTAGAAAAAGTTTTAATCTGAAAATTTCCAGCAGTGTTTTATTGCGCGTGGGACACCTGGCGCGGCTTTCGAGCTGGGGTTCCCTGTGATTCAATCTCAACTTACAAAGAGATAACCATTTCAGAAATATTTAAGACACACACTCAAGCGTCAGTGCACGTCGACCCGCCTCCTCCCACAGATAGAGACTTAAAAGCAGGAGAAAGGGGATTTGAAGGCATCCCGTCTTTGCCCCATAGTTATCTCTTTAGTCCCCGGTGATCCTCCACTTCCTATGTTCTCTCATCAGTTTGTGGGACCAGGGAACGAGTGGACTAGAGGAGACAGGCCTGACCTGGGAAACATGGAATGCGCGGGATGAATCCGTAGGGAGTGAGGCAGTTTGAGGCAGACCACTGCCAGGTTCAGTACCTTGTCAATTTCAAAGGGGCCGATGAACCTAGGGGGTTCCCGGGAGTCTCCCTTTAAGGGCAGGTCTTTGGTGGAGAGCCATACCTGCTCCCCTAGGCAGTAATCAGGGGCTGCAGAGTGCTGACGGTAGCGCACCACTGGTAGCGGCCGGAGGCTCTCAACCGGGCAGCGTGAGCACAATGCCAACTCTTGTGGCACCGGTGAACGTGAGCCTGGACAGATGGGACTGGGATCTCCTTCTCCTGAGTGGGGAACAGAGACGGTTGGTAGCCATACAGGCATTGAAAAGGGCCGTATTAAACCCAGGGGAGCTGTGTGGACTAGGTGGATGGGTTGGTGGAAACCAGGCAGCATAGGGTAGCCTCGAGCTCATGGTTGGCCCTCTCCACTAGAGCGTTAGTCTGGGGCTGGAACCCAGACAATAGACTGATAGTGGCCCCAATAGCGGAACAGAACGCTCTCGAAACTGCTGAGGTGAACTGGGGACCCCGGTCGGACACCAGCTCACAGGGGAGGCCATGGATCCAGAAGACCTCCTTAACCAATGGGTTGGCTGTGTCCATGGTGGAGGGTAATTTGGGCAATGGCAGAAAATGGGAGAGTTTTGTGAACCGGCTATGACAGAAATCACGTATTTGTGGGGTGGCAAGTGGTGCTCGTGGCCACCACGGACTGGAGCCTGGCTATTGGCCACCTCAGTCATAATTGCCTTTATGGGGCATTTTTTCTTAGGGAAAATAATGGGGTGGTTTTTTTTAAGAGGTGGAACCATTTTTGTACAGCCACAACACACCTGGGATGCATTTTAGGTGCACTCATGCAGAGAGAACAGGGAGTTTATAGTCGCCACATTGTCCGTTGCAGTATTATCAGAAACACAATTAACGCTCCATTTACAATAACTGCACATGGGATCGCTCCCTCTCCAATGTCTACATTACACATCACTCCCTCTGAGGACACACACACACACACACACACACGCACACACGCACACACGCACACACGCACATACACACACAATTTTAGATCAGGGGCTATTCATAAAACATTCGGGGTTGAAGCCTTGGTGCCCACCCCAACGCCACTGCCTACCACTGCAGGTAGATTGGGTCTGTGCCGTGATGTGACGTGAGGTCAAGAAGTCACATGGTTGATTTAGTTTCGTTTATTTCACCAATGAAATTCCAGATATTTATTTGACACCGCTGTCAGCCAACAATTTGTTAGACCACAAGTCTTAAGGGAATGTGTACTTACACAAAAGGAGGACAAATGACTGTTCCGGTTGACCGCCAAAACCGCACTGTCCGACCTAAAACTGGACGGATGGCCACCCTACGCTCATTGGAAGTCTTTTTAAGGGCTATTGTGATTTACTTTCAAATGTTTTTGCAGTGTTTTGAGATCTCATGACATTTATTCTGAACCAAGAATTCTTGGTTTTATGTATATGTTGATTAAATGTATTGGTTGCATATAATGTAATCAGACTTTGGTTAAAAACCTATTTTTACTGTAATTATGTACCTGTGTCTCTGTATCCCTGGTGATAGAGAGTGAGCTCATAGTGCTGCTGAGCACCACAAGCTGAGCTGGACATCTGCTCTCTGAATTGTACTAATACTCTGCAGCTTGGGACACTTGTACATTGTACCTACTGTATAGTGTAAGCTTCTTTTTTACTTTACCTGCAGGAATACAGAAAGAAATGTTGAATACACTGAATATAATTTGATCTATTCCACCACTGCCTGAATTCCAAACAATGTAGAGTAACTGTATGTGTGCGTAAAATAGCCCCTTATTTTCTAGTTGGATGCATTTTTATGTTCATATAACAGTGATTTCTGAGGGTGTTGAATGCTGTCTTCCACTCATCTCCCTTGCGAATCCACTCAAGGTGGAAGGCGTTATGGTAGTCAAGCTTGGTGAAGATGGAGGCAGAAATTAGAGTGAGATGCAGGGATGGAGAGTATTGTCCTTCTTTGCCGCAAGTAATAATCCGGCTCCAAGGGCATAGGTCGAGCAGAGTAGCCCTGCAGCCAGAGACTCCTTGATGTATCTCTCCATGTCAAAAACGCTCAGGCCTGGAGATGTTGTAGAGCCGACCGCTACGCAGAGGTGCCCAGGGAAAGCAGCTCGATTGCCCATATGGGCTCTGCGGAGGCAGGGACAGCGCTTGCTGCTTACTGAAAACCTCCTGCAGATCATGGTACTGCTGCAGAACCAAAGACGCGTCAAACTAACCAAAGACAAACAGGAGCGGGATGAACTGGAACAGTCGGGACAGGTAACACAGCATCAGGAACCACAGGATCAGGAAACACGTGATCAGAACAGGGAGGTTAGAAGTACGCACGGTTGTGGAACCAGAACCTCAGCAGAGGATAGCGATAGAGGGAAAAGAGGTACAGACCAAAAATCACCAAACACTCACATTCACATTAAAACTGAAAATAAAAGAAAACCACCGTCATACGGGTCACAGAGGAGCAGGCCGGGCATGAGTGACAATCGTGGAGCGCGCATATGTTATTTTTTCCGAGCAGCTTGGTTCACCTTTAAATGCCTCTAAATGTCCCTGCTTGCTGCCATGTGGTCCGCATGACTTATCCCATTTAAGAGGGAATAACATGCATTAGGGGGATGGCGGCACTGTGCCTCCCATTTGCATAATTGTGTTTGGCAAACTGGAAAAGGTCCATGAACTGCTCAAAGAAATGCACACACTGTAACGGGGAACGGGGTGTGTCGGGGGCAGATCAATACTTTTTTTTTTGAATTTCAACATTTTCGGGGTCCACATCGAGAGGGCGTGCGCTGATTCCAATATGCGCAGAAGCTGGCGGCATTAACGCTCTGCTATAGTGGCCGCAAGCGAGCCGTGCGGCTCATGGCGCGCGCACAAACCACCAGGGGAAGGCGGATGGATTGCACAGTTTGTGCCTGCGGACCTCTTCGCACAACCTTCCTTCGGGACGGGTCCATCTTGAATTACATGAAGTACACAGCGGTGAGTTCCAAATATTGGGAGGTTCATGCCCTCACGCAAAATCGCCATGCGGCGGCTGTTGTGAGCGCCTCAATGACGTAATTTATTGCGCACGCACTAAACCAGTGGTTCTCTTTTTTTAGTAGTGTACCCCCTCTAAGATCTTACTTCAATTGAGTACCCCATTACGATAATTTTTTTTTACATAAATGTATTATGTAAATATTTTTTATTATTTATTATTTTATTTTACATTACATATGATTGATATTTGTAACACATTTTTTTAAATTTCAGAGTACCCCCTACAGTACCCCCAAATTACCCATAGGACTACCAGTACCCCCATTTGAGAAACACTGGACTAAACGACACTAAGGCTGCGGCGACTAGAAACCAGGCTTTTATCTGCAGATGAGGAAAGAATCGACCGCCGCCTCCCTTAAACTCCGACAGGTGTGTCGGCACGGACGACGGTTGTCGGGAATTTTGTTTCTTTCCCTTTTGTTTTGTCTTTCCTCTTTTTGTTTTAAGGGGACGGATTGATGGTTTAGATTTGGCCATCCGCGCTCGTTTCTCGCGACGTCCTCTGTTCTCATTAACGCGCCAATTAGATGCTCTCCAGGGGCCTCGTAGTAGCCACCATCACCGCCAACACCACCAGCACCAGCTCTGCCTCAAACATACACACACACACACACACACACACACACACACACACACACACACACACACACACACACACACACACACACACCAAGGACCCCTCCTCTCCATCCAGTATTTGAATCCCAACATAGAATGCTCAAAAGAACACTCTGACACCAACTTTACTTTATTCCGCTCTAGGGGAGTGGGATGTGGTTTTTTTTTTTTTTTTTTTTGGCAGACAGGGAGGTGTCTGTGCGTTAGTGTTGCGGGGATTACCGGGGGGTGGAGTGTGTGCGCGCGCGCGCACGTGTGTGTGTGTGTGTGTGTGTGTGTGTGTGTGTGTGTGTGTGTGTGGGAGGTGGGGGGTGGGGGTGTTTGTGCAATTGTCAGTGAGGGGGAAGTAATCACAATGTTGCCTTCTCATGAATTATTAAGCAACCCTCCCCACCCCACCCCACCCCTGCCTGTTTTAGCCCTGACTCAGAAATAAAGAAAAAAAGAAAGCGAGAGAGAGAGAGAGAGAGAGAGAGAGAGAGAGAGAGAGAGAGAGAGAGAGAGAGAGAGAGAGAGAAATACAAAGAAAAAGCCCAGTTTTTGTATTAGTGGGTCTGAAGCGGTGAGCAAGGGTGGTATTTTCTTTCCTTTTTTTGTTATATATGTGCGCTCGCAAAGGGGTGAGGATGTGTGTGTGTTGTTTTTCTGACAGCTGTATTAGCACCGATAAGTGGCAATGCACGAGCTGATCAAGTAGTGAGACAAGCATCCAGAGCGGCAGCGGCGCAGCGCCAGCTCTCCACTCTCCAGCAGCCGTGGCGGCAGAAGCAGCAGAGGCAGCAGCAGTATCAGTCACAGCAGACGGAGCAGCAACAGCGAGCGGCAAACTCTCCCATCTCCTTTTTTTCCTTCTTCTTCTACTTCTTCTTCCTCTTCTTCTTCCTCTTCTTTCGCTTTCCCCGAGTTGTAACCCCGTGAAGAGGCAACAGCGAAGAAGG
>NC_137210.1:6142113-6167113 GCF_960531495.2 Zeus faber
CTGTTGAAACGATCACAGTAATAAAAATAAAAAACAGCAGAAAGCAGAGAATTGTTATAAAAAAATGTCACACTTTGCAAACACTGTATAAAGGGAGTTTTAAACTTCCTTAGATGGAACACGGTAAATGTCCAGCTGTCATAATGGATAAAGCAAGCTCTAAACCCAGGCACAGTTCATCCGCCAGCCGCTAGGAGGGGAAGATCCAACCGCCGGGTGTGTTTTCGGATTCGGTGTGAAGCCGGCTCTAGGCGTGACCTTTATTGTATCGTCAAGTTGGGGGGAGAGGAATGGAAATTGCCTAAGGAGGCCTAAGGAGGACTAATTACCAAAGGACTAGAGGAAGTGTGTGACAGGTGCTTGTCTACCCAAACCCCGCACGCTGCTTCAACGATAAAAACAAAAAACTGAAAATTGATGATGTCGGCCCGTTTTGTGGCGATTGAGTGCTTTTTAATTGTATTTATTTCCCATCACGATTTACACACATTTTTCGATTCAATTATTCGATTCAATTTCGATGTCAATTTAATCCCAAATGGATGAGATGCCTTCTATATTCCATTCTATTCTATATCAGTGTATTAACGATAATAAGAGCAAAATCAGTCTCAGAAATGAAATATTTCAATTAATTTGTGACTACGGTGGTTTTTGATTTAAGCATAATAGATATTGCAAATTTCAAATCAATTCAGAAACCGAAACAATAAAATTAAATAGTGGATTTTTATTTTTTTAACCCAGCCCCCGACATGCAAGGCACAACAGTTGGTTTGTTTCCTTGTCTTGTAAATTTTTTATTGCCTTATTCCATTGAAAAAAAAAAAAAAGTCTAACGAGAGAGACTTTTTTTTTGCTGTTTTCATCTATTTATAATGTATCATCATTTTCCGGCACCAAAAAAAAAAATGCCGATGTTAAATTCAGTCAGTTTTTTGTATGCACGGCGCCGCGACCGATCTGTCATTCAGACCTCCCACCAAACTCACGACGATCGGCGCTGAAGTAACGCCTCGCCTCCTTAACGCCTCACCTCCTTAACGCCTTCCTGTCAGCGTTGCAGAAATTCCCCGCGTCTCCCAGGCCCGTGTTAACTTCTCTCGCGCGTCTGTGTGCGTGTGTGTGTCGTCTGACCCCCTCCGTGCCCACATGCGGGAAAAGGAGTCTCTGGATTTTTATTTTTATTTTTTTTGTTTTATTTTTGTATTGCTAGGATAAAAAAAAAGGGCTTCGGCTGACATAACACATTTCGATATGAAACATGACGCAACTTGGCACTTTGCTGTGCACGAGGCAAGGGGTGGAGCTACGCTGGATTTCCACCGAATCCGAGGCTCCAGGATGCGTTCAACTTTGTCCAACTTTGGACAAATTTTAAATGCACGGTACAGTACGACGGGAGTTTATCGAAATTGGACCCAAAACCAGGTAAATAAGTCATGCGTAATGAGGTTATTGTATTTGTCGCACTTTGCAAACACTATATAAAGGACGTTTTAAACTGTCATTCATGGTCAAATGATAAATGTTCACATTCTAGATAAGACGTTTTCCCTGGCGAAAACATGACGCAAAACCCAGACACAGTTCACCCGGCGGCCACTGGGGGCGAGGAGGGGGGTGCGACTGTTGGATGTGTTTACGGATTTGGTGTGAAGCCGGCTTGCAGCCTGACCCTCATTGTGTAGCCAAGCGCAATCTGTCGCCATTCAAAGAAACTAATATTAACCAGCGATGTTTGTGAGGGGAAAAACGCAACCAGCACGAACCTGCACCTAGAGGTCAACGCAATGCGGAATAGAAAGGTCGTTCCCAATTTCCATGGCTAACACGCACGCACACACACACTCACACACACACACACACACACACAGACACACACACACACACACACATGCAATGACACACCCCCTTCCCCCCCGCCCCCCGGCAGAGAGAGAGGCTGTGGACTGGGGAGCGTGAAAGTGACTGGCTATCTGGAGCGTCTTCACAAACAGCCTGTCAATTAACTGTACACGGTTCCACTGCCACGGCCATCCCTGCAGCTTTGCATGCTGTCGGATATATGATCTGCACACCCCCTCGCTCTACATTCACACCAGCACCAAATGCCATTACTTCCCCGCCCCGCCCCCACACACACACACACACACACACAGACACGCACCAACACACACTCACACATGCTAATGCCTTTCCCTTCCCTTCATGTGTTTATCCAGGGAGCGCTCACTCTGGCGATACCAAGCAAAAGTGAAACAATTGCATGAGTGTCGGGTCGAAGACCGCCGCTGCACAGTCGGAGGGCGAGTCCTTATCCAATTCAGTGGCGCACCATCCCCGGACTCTCTGGAGGGGGAGGTGAATTACAGCCCCCTTGGCCAACCCCCGTCCGATACGCATCGCCCTCATCTAATCAGATAAAGCCCACCTGTGGCCAGATACTCGACACCCTCTTATGCAAACAGTTTATTTTTGGGGGCGGACCTTCTGCGGGGGCTGTGCTCCATGCTTGTCTTGTATAGGAATAATACGGGTACAATGCAAACGGTGACTCTCCATTCACCGTTTTTTCTTATTTAGATATAGAATTCCTCCGTCGATCCATTTGAAAAAAAACGCAAATTAAAATTGCTGACATGAAGTGGAGATAGGGCTAGAGTATGTGTTGTTTCTACTACTAAGGTGACCAGATGCCAACAAACATTGTGTGGGACAATGTTGGACAAGTTACCAATGCTGAGAGACAGTCTAAATTCATATAATCTCTAATTTCATTTAATGTCCATCAAACTTCCAAATAATCACAACATCTCTTTGCTTTTCCCTTGTTCCCCATGTGTCAGTGAACGCCGAAACCAAATGTGATCAATGATCACAATAGGTATTTTGGCATGAAACAAATTTGACCATTAGATCGTGCAATGTGACGCCAGTGCAACATGTGCATTGCTTTGGTTATGATTAAAACGTGCCAACCTGCCCTTTAACTCAACGCTCGCTGCAGCTCAAACCTTCCCCATAACCCCTGGGAGGCTTCCAGAGTCACACAAACATTTGTCTCCTGACAAAACGGTTCAGCTCGGGGTGGGCAGAGTTAATGTGGGTGCACCTCGAGGTATGTTTCAAGTGCATGCACACACACACACACACACACACACACACACACACACACACACACACACACACACACACACGCTGAGGAGGATTGGGTGGTTGCACAGAGGTACACGGCAAAAATACTCAACAAAACAAATTATGTTTCAGCGCTTTCGCTGGTTTCTTTTTTTATGAGATTGATCGTGATGGTCGACCAGGTGCCCCTCCTCCCCCTCCTCCTCCCCCTCCTCCCCTCCTCCTCCTTCTCCTCCTCCTCTCCCCGGGATCGATAAACCCTTCACTCAGATTGTTTCCTTGCCCTTCCCCGTCGCCTAGGCCTGGTGTGACTAATTATCCTGTCCCTTTGCTTTTGGGGCTCAGCCTCAGTTGTATGTTTGTTAAAGCCGTCAGAGTTGGGGCAAAAGTTTGATCCTTTTAAAAAACAAAATATCGGTTTGTATAAACACATCTTCGTTCCGATCAATCACTACGCATGCTCTCGCACTGTTTTGCCCAATTAATGGCACGCATGGAGGCACTAAATGTTGTAGGGTTGCCATCTTGTGCTGATGGACTGTTTGCATATAGTGAGTTTGAATGCAATATGGCTATTACGGGGGAAAGCTTTCAGCAAAGTCCACGCTGCGAAACACTCTTCTTTTGTTCTGAGCGTCCATGAAGATGCTTAGAATTTTAATATGTATTTTCGATATGTATGAATACATAATCAGGGAGGCTGGTGGGCAAAGTATTGAAGAAGAATCCTTTTAGGCCTCAAAGAATAATGGATTTTGTGCTGCCTCGTAGCTTTTACCAATACGGCTTAATTTTTCTGCCGCTGGCAGAATCATTTTTTTTTTGGGAGTTATTGTTGTTTTGAATGGATTTGAAATGTGAAAACTGGCCACGTTGTCACTCGCATCGGGAAATGTCAGCGCATCGGCGTTCGGCGGAAATCCGATGGAAGCGGTGCGGAGCACAAATGTCATGGCGGATATTTACCCCTGGCGTTGTCTGAGCGTCGGGCCCTGCTCTCTCTGCCGGGCCCGCCCACTGGCCCTCATTCTGAATTATGTCTAATGTCACAGACTTGGCTGTGGGTATAGGTCGGCAAACGTCAACTCTGCAACCAGACAGGGCTTGTGCTTGTCCTAGCTCGATGACTTTCTCTCTATCTGTCTGTCTGCCTGTCTGTCTGTCTCTTCCTCTCGCTGTACAGTAGCTCTATTTCTATCTCCCTCCCTATTTTCTGCACCGGCTCCCAAATAACGATTGCAAACCAGCCTGACCTGCAGTCCACGAACACTAAGGTGTTATGACAGGTGTGAGATTATGTCTGAATCTATATGTGCCCGGGTTCTTTCTGGTGAGATGGTGTTTGTGTCGGCACACCTTTCACCCTCGCCGCGGGAGGTTCTTCAAATGAATTGTCAAATGGCTTCATTGTGTCTGAGCTTTAGCCCTGGCAACGCCGCCATTGTTCCTCCACCCGTGTAATTCTTGCCAGGCACGTGCTGGGGGGGTGGGTGCCCGAGCACCTGGCCCTTTGCCGCTTGATATCCGTGGACCTTTTTTTGGGCGTGTTTTTTTTTTTTTGTAAGCATCGGGGGGGTAGCGGATTTTCCGGGAACGATATGCAAATTCATGAGGAACACGTCCTCGGCTCGCCCGCCATCAGGACGCTCGCGATGGCGCATGTGATCTGCTCTCCACTGTGCGTCCTCATGCCGCTCAGTTTCCTTATTGGACGAAACCAAAAAATACTGTGTGTAACAGGTACACCCCCCCCTCCATCAACTAGAACCTGAGCTGGTTCCATGTGCCTCTTCTTTTCTTTTTGAGCTCCTCTCTTAACGGGCCCGAAGCTCGCATTTGAGTGGAAGTCACTGACATAATTCTGCTCTCCTTAATAATGTACACTGGGCTTATGGAATGATACACCATGTTGGCGAATGCTGAATAATTCACGCTAATGCCTTCCTAATGCCGTCGACTCCTACTAGCCATCATCGCAGTCATTTTCTGCGAAACGACCTTGTGGCTGTGTCTTTCAGAGTTTAGTTTAGCTGCCGCGCGGACAAAATCCAAGGTGTTGGCGAGGAAACGTTTGCATTAAAATAAAGTCTTTGGCAGCACCTTTTTTTGCTTTTCGCTGTTTCTACAGCAGCCACATTGCACGCACACAAGGCTTAGCGTCAAGTCAGAATTACTATAATCACCCCAAAAAACTAGAACGCGAACATGAACACGTCACGGGTGACTTTGGTGCAAAGGCTACGCCAACAAATCCAGGGCGTTTCATTTAACGGCCAAGACGGCACAAGGATGGAAGCGAAAAGAGAAACAACTGCTTCAATGTCTGGATAGAATCCACACCATGACATAAAACCCTCACTCTTCTAACCGAGCCGTCCGTCTTATTTTCTGGTCATTGTTTGGTTTATTTCTCCATGTATTTCTTCATTCGTTCTCCCCGTAATCTTGCTTCACGTTTTTGTCGTCAGGGCGCCGCCCCCATGTTGACGGACCACTCGACCTTCAGGTGCTGCGAAATGTCATCTGATTTGGCGGCAGCGCTTCATTTGCCACCATTCATTATGTCAAGAACTGCGGTTTTTTTTTTGGGGGGGGGCGTACGTGGGGAGTAATGAGCTTGCTAAATGGAGGAAAGAATTGCACACAAGGTTTTTGTTATTTTTTTATTTTTGGGGAGTGTGGTTTGCTCACCTTTTCCTACTTCTCAATACGTATTGTTTTTTTTATATATATCTATATTTATTGAGTGTTTTACATTTTAACAGTATACAGGAGTTTACAATATGATATCTGAAGAATGAACACCCCCCAGTCTCCCATCCCTCCCCCACCAGCTGTATATAATTTATGAGATAAATTATATACAGTTAATCAGAAATGACAATCTTTAAGTACAAGACAGAGAGAGAAATATATATATATATAAATACAATCATAAATAATAATAAAAAGCTAACAAACAGAAAAACTCATAAAATAAAATAAATAAACTGCTGTGGATATTACAGTAATAATTGTCATAGCTCCATTAATAAAAGGTAATTACTAGGCAAGTTACAGACTTAGTCATCATCTTGAGATATGGTAAGACAAATTATCTATGCAAATAAAAAACGTGCAAGGGTTTAGTCATGCCATCAAGTACCACTGTAACTAATTTGTTGTTGGAATAAATGTGAAACTGCTAGACTGTTCGGGGCTGGCTCTCGGCAAAGACACAGTAGACGCACCACAGCTCAAAGCTTCCAAGCGGAAGAGTTTAATCTGAAACGACAGCGAGGGCGGCTGAGATGCACCATCGCAGTGCAACATTCAGGACGACGGCGTATATGGCATTTGGCGCATAATGGACCGCATCCTTTATACATAGGACGCATCCTATCACCTCCCCTCATCTGTCTTTTTCCTTCGTTTGTGCCCTCATATTTGATTTACACAGTAGGAGTTAGGAGTTGGAGTACTACACCCCACCCACCGCGCCCCACACAGCCACTTTCCGCGCGTGGCTGAGGGTTTTTGTTTAAACGCTCTGTGTAACTGTATTCCCGGTTTCCCCCGTTGGTCATGTCAAGATTAATTCTGTTTGTTCCTAATGTATGCTAATGAGAAAGTTGTGTGCGTTTGATTTGTCAATAGCGTGAAATACGGCCCTGCTCCCTAAATGCCGCCTCCGCTCAATAACCTATTAAAGTTGAATCACAGATAACTTGGCGCGCATCAGGAAAGCAATCTGAAATTTCTGCTGACATTGATCCGAGAGGAAGGAGACCTATATGCTGCGATTAACATTGTTGCCCCAGGAGGGGACTCCCCTGGTCATTAATAGCCCACTGTCCTGGATTTCACTAGTTATCATATAAACTACTTTTATTTATGAGACATGCTGGGGCAGAGGCCTCAACCCCTTCCCCGGGAGGTGGCGGGGTATTACCCAGCCACGTCGCCGCCTGGAGATGTGATAAGAATTTGTTGACCTGTAAATCACGGCGATATTTCCTGAAAGTATACAGCTTTTGTGGGGTTCCCCCCCCATGATCAATCGAACATGTTTTATTCATGATGCTTTACCGACAGTGTAATTGAAGAGAAATCAGACACGCAGATATGCAGAGATGTGGGCTTTTCAGGGAAACAAAAATGGACGCTCAGAACATGTTGAATGGTTTATACAGAGTACGTGTCTGCGAGACGTTTGATTAATGAAACTGGTGATAACAGAATACAAAATATAGTAATAAATCACATGATGATGATACAATTTGCTTGTGAAGAACAAAGAACAAAGAACCCTCGGAGCTCCCGCTGTGATTGGATGTTTCAAGGCAGAGCTTCGTGGACACGCCCGCCACTACTTTCCGATTGAGCGCTATAGCATGTGGGAAAGTTTTCAAAGTGCCACAAGTATATATCGTTTTTTAACCGTGAATGGACAGGTAGCGGATTGTCTGGACAAGATATGTATGTATATTCATGCAGAACGTGTCCTCTGGGCACCTGCGATGGGCGCACAGCGGAGCGCAGATCACGGGCGCCCCGTTCCGTTTCCTTATGGAACTAAACAAAACACAGTGCGTAATGGGAACACTCACTCATTCCCTCTCTTAACCCCCGTCGACAGATTGCCCAGAGCGGCAAAACGCCACGAACCGGAGCTGGGGGTCCAGGTGCCTTTTCTTTGTTTTTGACCATCTGCCCCTCTTAACGTCTCCCCATGGTATGACATATGACATCCAGTGAAATATGTGTAGTATGCACACATCACGCTCCCAGTGGATCTCCCAATGCACTGGGAGGACACTTCAAGGAGGTTTTATCATAAGCCCACAACGTGCATCGTCATATGTCCGAGAAGCCAATCGTTCAATTTTTTTTACTTACTGAAGTGAACCAGACAATAAGACAGCACATGGTATGCCATTCCGGGTGCAGCATGTGTGCTTTTATTCCCACAAGCTGATTTATAATGTAATGCACATGCCGCGAGGCCAGAATTTTATTACAGTGGGTTACATCGCGGATGGCGGCTATCGATCTCTAGGTTTCTCTACACCTCTGCCAATTAACTCGCTTTTTTCACGAGTATTAAAATAAACATGAAATTAGAATTAAACATGCAAATGGCGGCCCCTGAGTTACCGTTACGTACACGTTACCGTTTTGAGCTTGTGCCTCTAGCAGCTCCATTGTATGCCAACACGCACCGTAGCGAGGCATTCATAAATGACTAACAAACGCGTATACTTGTCGCACACGCGTTGTATTGGTTTTCCGTCGAAAATTCTGATCGCTAGTGGCTCCAGACAAGAAATCGCAAGACAAAATATAATAATGAAATATATTCTGAAGTCCCGGCATATTGAAGGTCATTACAGTGTTGACGTATGCCATTTTTGTTTGTTCCGCTATCCAAGGACAGCCAGACCTGTTCGCCTTAGGTAAATGTCTGATGCGCTCCGCAGGGGGGCTATCGATACGGGGTGGATAATAGAAGATAAATATTTGTTAAACCTACTGTTTGGTGGCACTGGCGGTGCTCTCCCTGTGTCCTGACATTCAACCCGCCCCCTTGCCGGCAGCAGATTAGCGCCGAACACTGTTGCGAGCTGTTATTTGGTGACATCTGAAATATTATTTTACATGGAAATGATCTGTTAGCCGGTGTGTTATTTCATCATACCGTCATTTTATCGCAGCTACGTATCCGACACACAGTCTGCCATGCTGAACTGTGAACCACCCAAGCATCTGTCACCTGTAAAATCACAGTGTTAGCGGTATGAGTCTTAAAAAGAAGCAACTCGCTTCATTTCCAGCGCGTGGAGTTTACGTCTTTTCCAACTGAAAGTTTTCCTCCGTTTAGAAGAAAAAGCTGCCGCCCTTGTGTTTGTCTTTGTTAAGGCAGCGGTAAATCAGCTGCTAAGGCACTAAGGTATTTGTAGTCGGGGATCAGTTCCCACTTGTTTACGAGTTACAATGTCACGCCGAGAAGCTGGCTACAGCCTTAAGCTGATGGTTGATGTTTTACATTTGGCAGCAAAGTGCGATTGCACGTGTGTGTGTGTGTGTGTGTGTGTGTGTGTGTGTGTGTGTGTGTGTGTGTGTGTGTGTGTGTGTGTGTGTGTGTGTGTGTGTGTGTGTGTGTGTGTCTGTGTGTGTGTGTGTGTGTGTGTGTGTGTGTGTGTGTGTGTGTGTGTGTGTGTGTGTGTGTGTGTGTGTGTGTGTGAGTGAGTGCGTGAAAAGTGAGAGGTACGAAGGCACCCCACAGCCCAGCCTCACTTTCAAACGGAAGGAGTCGATGCAGTAGCACGCATGTATTTCGAAAAGAAGAAAAAAAAACCTGCGCTATAAACGTCCTTTTTTCTTTTATTTTTGACAGATATGAACAGCGAAAACATGAGCGCTCCAAACACGTTGCGGGTTTTCAACAACTAATTTTCGATAGCCATTTTATGTTTTTCCGTTGCGGTGAGAAAATTGAGCGCTGAAAAGAAAATCGTTCTCTTCAGTGGATGCAGCATTTAGAAGTTCCCAGGCATATTCCTTAGATGTGCATTTTACCAATGCAAGTCGCCAATTCTTGAAAGACGAGTTGTTGTTCTGCTTTCAAGGGGTTTCAATGAATGCAAAGCTCAGAGCGGAGACGTGGCTCTTCCAATACACGGGGACCTTGGGCGGGAGGAAATGGAAGAAACATTTCATCTAATCCATTAAATTGTGCGAGCCCTGTGATAAGGGTATCTACTACGAATCATCATGGCCAGTAATGAGGTATGGCCTCCCCGTCCATGTTTACGGGTGCCCTTGACATTCTCTTTTAAAGGAGTGGGTGGGGGCGCGCCTCTAAACAGATCTCCAAAGTCCGAGGGAAAGAAATAAATGTCCCTCGCGCTTCACTCACAAATCACTGTGCCGGGTTTTTTTCTTTGTCTTTGACCTTCATGGTATCCCCTCAAAGGAGAATTAACAGCATGTTAACATTTAATTAGCATGTATACTGTGATGAAACCGTTCCCCCGAGACAAATCCAAGATTCTTTTTTTTTTTTTTTTTTAAAGCATGCTCCTAAACCTGACAATTAATTAGCAGGCATGGGTAAATGATAAATAAGTAGCTGGCATGACATTGGAGGAGTCGTGGGATGGCGTGAGCAAACAGACAAGTTGCCCTCCAGTCCCTCGATCTCAAAGCATAGCCTCAGACCACAGATTGTGCCACAGCAGTGAAACTACCATCCGTTTGATTATAACTGCAGTCTAATAGGCGTCATCATAGCTCGTAGCTCTTGGCAAGCGCTGAAACGTAACCGTACGCTCAATGGCCAAAGAGCCGTCGCTTCTAGCTCACACCGGAAGCGATCGCAGTCGCTCGTGGGCGATCCTGTTCAACTCTTCACTTCATGCGCACGTAGCTGCATTCATTTATGTAGATGCCAATACATTTATTTTTAAGTGACACAGTCGCCTTTTATATGTATTCATGCTTGCTTATAAAATATAATGTAACATAATTTAGGAATAACTGCAACAATACCCACCACTCCTGTTCCTCTCTTTCTCTTTCTTTCTGTCCCTTCTGTAGATGTCCCTTAAGTTCTTCCATTCAACTAATGATACAAAAATACAAAAACAAAACATCTGCAACCTTCTGTCTCACTTTGAGGATGTATGTGAGTGTGTAAATGTATATACAGTAGTCGAATATACTTATATAATTGATTTATACATTTATATTTACAGTAATATAGATAATATATTTATTATTAATTATATTTACTATTGCTTTATACTGTAAATATGTATATTTACATTTTGCCCCTGGCAGATTAACTTCTCAAATAATATTCCTGTGTGTTTGTGCTACATGACATCATACTGTACATGGGAAATGTTTCAAATCAAACTATATGGAAGAAGAGGGACAGTCTCCACAAGAACTTAGCTTCAACACTTACACTTTTAACGGGGATGCCAACTACCTCCCAAATCTTCTTCCGCGTATCATCTTTTTGATACATGTGTGACTGAGTCACGTCGCACTGCACAGCGAAACCGGCTCCCGGGACAATAAGCTTCTCCTCCATTTTTGGAAGAAACGTTAGGTAGGAAACCAAAATCAAGGGTTTTGTCCATTGTTTTTTCGCGGACAGACCAGCGAAAATGCGTTATCGCTGTTCCCGCCGTCGCAGCTAATTAGCATAATACTGAAATCCATTTAACTTTCTTCCATCACCTCGCCTCTGAGATAGCATCGCGTCGCTCTCCTTCGCCCCCCCCCCCCCGCCATCTCGCATTGGAAATGAACGACGTCCGGCCGCTTTGTCGCCGCACGTCGCGTTTGGTGTGAGCGTTCCGTTTGGCTGCACGCGGACGCACGCCCCAACCCTGATCAATGCGAGTCGCGGGCAACATGATGTTACGATTACACAGCGGTGTGGGAGAGAGAGAGGCTTGTATATCCCGAGGCAAAGCGGATTTAAATGGAGACGGCACACCTCTTGGCACAGAACGCCCGCTTCCCAGAGTGCCCGGTGAGTGAGCTCGGCGGGGGACGGAGCCGCCAGCGAGATTGCCTGTGTCCACCTCGCCGTCCGGCCCTGCCTCGGACCAGCTGGCCGGGGAGGTAATACAAGCCACCCCCATGTCTCAACCAGGTCCACTCTGCCTTGGAGTGTTCCAAGTTCAGGTGGTCATTTGCTTAATTTCCTGGCCCTCCGACTCGGCTCGTAATGAAGTCGAGCAGCTCTCCAACATGGAGGACCTACTCCGCTCAATTATTTTTCCCCGCTGTAGAATTGCAGCCCATCTCATGATGTGGTTTATTTCCATTCATGTGTGAGCATGAATTGAAGAGCGATCATGATTGACCCATTTGTTTTAAATGTTGTTCGGAAATTCACCCATTGAACAGAAATTTGTTTTGGAAATACTCAGAGTATAGCAACATGTGAGAAATACCTTCTTTAATAGTGAATTAAACCTGCCCATTTTTTTTGGGGGGGGGGGGGGGAAGATACATCAGACACCGGCATTACAGAGAAATAATGATGATGATGAAGAGGTCACCTGTAACTGGTTATGTCGGACTGTGGTCCTGATCTCACCAAACATTGACTGTATATAGAGCAGATACCACTGAATAAATAAAAACCTTCCCTTTTCCCAACACCGGCATAAGTTGTCAAGGATTAGCATCTCATTAGACAGTGCTAGTGCTGGGGAACATGGACAAAGCAGCGAGAATCTGAGAGCAAATAGAGCGACTGTTGGAGGTTCTCCTCTGAATAAGGAAGCATTTGTGCACAGCTCTCCTCCCCGGAAAATTAGTTTGACAAACAAATATAGACTGGAGCATTTTTTTCTTTTTCTTTTTTATCCCTCACACCACCCCCATGCGAGCGCCTCCGGGTGCTGGCTTTTCTCGCGGATACTGTGGTGCTTGTTATCGTGACACAGCGATTATCAGTATTCTGCGACATCGGCTCAGCCTGGCATTCACGCCGGATAAGAGCACGCAGAACAACACGTCACAGGGAAGTGAACGGGGCGCCGTGAGAGGGGAGGATAGCGCACCCAGGCAAGGAGTCCAAAGAAGTAAAAAGGAATCCATTTCATTAATTCTGAATGAGATGTTCATTGCAAACACCACCCACAGAAGGAGGCCCGGGTAATCTAGTGGAGACTTGAAGTAGCAGAGAAACCAAACAACGTCTCCTGCTGTTGGCCAGTCTGTGTGGCCTACGATGCAACAAACGTGCCATTACCCTCGATTACATGGATAAGTAAACATACTCAGCAGAGCAGTAAACTGTAGTCGACAAGTGGGCTCAAACGATGTTCGACGGATGTTCTTTCACCAGAGCCACAGTCAGCCTCTATTTCAGAGAACCGCCATGGTCTTTAGATATTCATCATTAGTTCTGTGTTTCCATGCTATTTCTGAGATCACACAATGGTAAACATATCGGTCTAAATTACGCCAAACAGAGCGCTTTTGTTTGGCATTTCCATTGAAACACTCAACTGGGAAGGTTTGTTTGTCCTTGGTAGCTCAACAATTCCAGAAGGGCTTGCCGTCCAAGCTTATTTTCTCTGGGATTATTCTTTGCGGCGTACTGTGCCTGGCCGATATGAGCTAAAAATGGCATGCCCAGATAGCTTCGATGTCAGAGCATGTCCCACGTCGCCACCTCGATTTCGCTTTACAAACAGCTCTTTGCGCCGCTGGAAACCAAGGTTAATGGCAAGAACAAAGTCTTGAAAAGGTCAACGCTGGTATGTTAATGCACTTCTCGAGGGTCCTGCACGGCAAGTTGGACTGGAGGGGATGGCCTCATATGGGTTGCTGGACATAAATTTACATCTAGTCAAAAGTACACATGGGTAAAACGCTTATCACCAGGACATGCTGTTGAAATTGAGGCTGCTATGTGGATGATTGGAGTGGTAGGCATGTGTTTTTACCTCAATGTGGTAGCACCATAGTCGCCTTTCAAGCCTTTCAATGTCTCCTTGCGCAAGGTTAGTACAAAAGGCCGTAATTAAATCCTACTGGAAGGACACTGACGTTTCCTGACCTTATCATGCTTCTTCCATTTAGTAACTTCCATTAACACTGAATGCATAGTGCGTTTTAGCAGATTATATGTAGAAATAGATGTATGTATTGGACATGATTTGGGATTTCAGTTTCTAGATGTATGACTGGGGGTCGGGGGACTTTCTTATCAAATATTGACAAATGGACCCGAGAAGTGCACTCGCCTAACAACCTCCTCGTTCTCTAAACTTTAGATCTGTTCATCAACCTCGCAGCGGTGACTTAAACTCCATCCCTTATTGATTCCGTCATCCATCTTTGCACACGGGGACACCGACACGAGGCACCTCGATCTTCTCCGCATGTTCCATCTTTCAGATTACGACCGGGGTCGGGAAAGGCTTCTCTGCCCCAAACTGGTCCAACGAAAAAGTCCTTGTGGGGCCCGGGAGACGGATGAGGAGGAGGAGGAGGAGAAGGGGCTTCCTCTATACTACCACCATGCTCCTGGAGCTTTGATCAAGCCCAAATGTGATCAGGCAGTGACTCTGACATGGTACACCCAGGAACTTGTTAAAAAACCCTCGAAGGAAGAAACAAAGCAAAGCAAACCCTGTAAAACACCTGTAAAAAAAAGAAAGCCCACAAAGATCGCCTATGATGGACAGCAGAAAAAGAAAGGAGCTTGAAATATTCCGAGGTTGTCTTTCCTCTGTTGCTGCCAAGTCTTGGGGGTAATAAAGATTTCATGTATTCGCTTTTACCCAGGGAAAAATTGCAATCTATAATGACCTGACATTTCTTTTTTAAAACTAGCCAAGAGGCTCATGATTTGAATGTAAACCGTCGCCCCACTTTGCTGCAGGTGCAGTCTGGTGGGAGGCTGCTCGCGCGCTTTGGATTTCCAAGTTCTGGGCTCCGCTCTTTTTAGGTTGGGGCCGGACTACACAAATTCAGTGCAATTTTGAGCCGATTTTGCCATGGCTGACCAATCGCCAGCGTCGAGCCCGAATATGAATGTAGGGAACGTCTTTACCCCATGTGGTGTGACATAATCGGCGAACAGTTGCCACGGCAACCCAACTTAATGTCGGAATTGTTTGTATTTTCCTGCCTCGTCTAACAACATCCTAAGCCGCATTCCTCGACGTTGACCAATAGGATGACGTACTTTCAGGTGCACATACCTGAATGAAACGTGACACAGAGAAAGAGGGATGCTGCTGTTGCTGCGGGTACTGCCCACTGTTCTGTAAAATGTCCCATTTCACCAGGGTCCGATGAGGTCATTCTGCATAATAATTAGCCAGGTGCTCCAGGCCCATTCGGGGACGGTTGCTCTGTCCCGACTCCGTCAGCGGTGGAAACAAAGTCCTTCTGGGAGGCATGGAGAGACGGCGAGGTGGAAACCGAATCCGATTCAGATTGTATGTCCGCTGCCGACACAGATTGTCCAAACGATCGGATCTACACTGGAACGGGTCCAGAATCGCTTTTTCTTTCCCTTCCTTTTCTTTTTCGGGACACAAGACCGCCCGCATCACACATGCGTGGCATTCATGGCCACGCTTCTGTAGCCATGTTTGTCGACAGTTTACTGACCCCCCAGAGGACCTATGATCTTGCGCAGCGATGATTGGTAGCGTCATACTTGTAGTGTTGCCAGTCTCCCGACAAAGACAGGACAATAATTGTTGGCACTATGATCGCCTAATCTGACACGGTGACCATCATGAAAGACAAAAATGTTGTGACGTATGATTCCCCCATTACCTGCGAAGGTAGTATTTGTCGTTGTCGTTGTTGTTGTTTAAACCTTGCTCGTATAGGTACCTTCAGCGCGAAGCGCAGGGTCAAAGTACAACGACTATATATTTACGCCCACCCGCTCTATGGTTGTTGTGTGTCTACATTTTATACAGCGGTCCTTAAGATCCGTGCTTTTCTCACGGGTCCTTCCCAAAACGTGTGTGGGGTACCGAGGCCGTTCTCCCCATCCTGCGCATTATTATTGTCCGCCAGGTCAGTGGAGAGTGTGGCGGTGTGTGTGTGTGTGTGTGTGTGTGTGTGTGTGTGTGTGTGTGTGTGTGTGTGTGTGTGTGTGTGTGTGTGTGTGTGTGTGTGTGTGTGTGTGTGTGTGTGTGTGTGTGTGTGTATGTGTGTGTGTGTGTGTGTGTGTGAGAGAGGGAGAATGCGTGTGTGCCGAGATACTCAGAGGCCGGCTGTGTTTGGCGGGTCTGTGGTCTCAATGTAACTTCCCTCTGATGGACTTAATCAGCTGTAGTGCAGGAGGTCACGAAGATTAGCACAAGGCAGTGGATGAATATTTTTGCGTCCGGTTTTGGTTACCCACACAATGTGGTCGCTTCGGAGTCGAGTACTCCAGTGTACCAGCACTGGCACACGGAGGCTCTGGCCACAGACATGTAATCTCCATTGGTAATGTGATCACAGCGTTTAGAGGCAATGCTTTCTAGGCTGTCCCCGCCCCGGGTTGTCAGATACCTTAGCTATTCTGCGTGCTGACTTCCTCAATGTATATATATCAAGCATTAGGTATACATCCCTAAGCATTCTGGGTGGGTTTTTTTGTTGCTTTTATGTTGATTAATTTAGCATCTATTCAACAGTATGTTCTATCATGGACGAAAATCTGTGTTGCTAGACATGTTGTGTATCCAGGCGTACACTTACACAATTGTACAGCACATGGAAGCCAGATTGAGTGGAGACCAGTGGTATTTGGCTGGTAAATTGCAGAAAATGTCCGCCCGTTGTTGGTCGCTAGTCAAATCAAAAAGCCCCACCCGACCGTTCTGTCTGATTTGGAAATATGTCAAATGGTGGACATTTATTCCATTGGCGGAAGTTTATTCTGAAGTTATATTATACAACAGACAAAAAACAGGCTGAAAATGTTTAAATACATAATAAAATATAAAAAAGAGGCAAGTACGCAAATAGTCAAAGACTACAAAACAGAAATAGCTAAATACATAAATATATATATATATAAAATATAATAATATATACAGAATATACAAAATGTGATTCTATGCTTATAAATTATGACTTTGTTATATATCTATAGGTATATAGTGTATAGATTTCAAATAATTTCTAGGTACTAACTCAGTTGTTACAGAGTCTACAGTGTTTTTTTTATTTGAGTGTGTCTATGTGTATGTGTATGTCTTTATCTATTCCACAACACAAGTCAATTATGGCCTCAGTGATAAGGTTGGCAATTTTGAGGTGATGATGATTCCAAACGCTTGCCGGCAGGTATAATTCCCGGCAAACAGTGACAAACAGATTCATAGCATACTTATTATGTATATTTAATGATACCGTATATCACCTCATTGCTGTAAAACTTGGAAACGGCTGTTTCCAAGATGTACAGCGGCACAGTAAAGGACAAGACAGTCAGTGATATGAGTTCATAAAAACCTAAATGAAGGGACATAGAGATAGCAGAAACCAAGGATGGACATCCATTGGGACAGCAGTGGCAGGAAAGCCAGAGGCACATGATAGACAGGAGAGTTGCAGCTATTCCAAAATGCTGTGCAGCCAAAACCAGGCGGTGACAGTCATTTAACAACCCCCACCCCCCCCCTAGCCCAGCACACGTCCAGAGGAATAGGGCCCCAAGCGTTTAGTCGTCGGCACAAGCGGATCTGTCTGTTCCCATTGGGAATACTTTTGGGATACTGGGGATGGTTATGTAGTTGGTATTTTGTTCCCCAGAGAGACGAGCGTGTAAAATAACAATAGACACAAGATGAAAAATTGTTGACCAAGTTGCCATTTAAATGGAAAAAGAAAAGTTTTCTTTGAGTGTGGGGGTAGGGCAAAATGGGCAAAATGTTATAGCCTGCTTTCATTTTCCTGTATATTTTCCTGTTTAGTCGTATGTGATAGCATTTGGATTTTCCAATACAAAATACACCTACAGTATATAGTATAAAATTAATTCTCAAAATAGCTTTTTGGGGACCCATTCTTTAAACTGGTACTTTTAACAATATTTGATAAACAAATATCAAAAATAGAATTAGTTGACAGCTTCATTATAGAAAAAACATGCAGGTATACCTTCAAATACAATTGACCGAGCTGTTCTACACAAGGGAATGTTTGCGATGAGTGCGACCTGCGGAGCTGGTCTAGAATGCAAATCGTTTAAATAAGAGGGACATGATGGTGATATTCTCCAGAGAAATGTGTTTATCACTCAGAAGACTGATATCATTTGATCATTGTTTTATTTTGACTCAGTTAATGGACTGACGCGTAACTGATTGGTGGGTGTGAAGTATAAAAAGAGTCAGACGGGAAGAGACATTCCAGGTATCAGCCAAAGCTGAAGCTCTTCTGACTCAGGCTGGCTTCCTGTGAGCAGAGGTGCAGTGCAGAGTGCGTCGACGACATTCTTGAATCAATCGCGTGAGACTTGGCATTTAATAGAACGTGTGAATAAAACAAATGTGAGGATACAGTACGTGTAACCAGACTTGTCAATACTTTAACCGGGGGGGCTAGCTGGGCATTTTGCTTTGTAAATCATTATTATTTCCAATGATTGCAAAAATGGAACTTGCTGGCAGGCAGGAATGTCTTTTTCATGTTGATCTAGAATTAATAAAATATAGTAGTGCATGCTACAACCTCTTTATGGAGTAGGTTTTCATTTGGAGACCATGGGACCATGATGAAAATTCGATTAATTGGTTGATTGGTTCTGCCGAGCCGGTCAGGGTTGCTGCATCACCCTGTATCACAGTGTTATTTCAAATCAGTTATAGGTTTCATGTGTTATAAGTTAGTAGTTAGTCAGGAAGACATTGAAATGCATTTACGCCACCGGAAACCAGCCCATTTTTGCTCTCATTACAATTAAAACCATTGTCAACCGTCTTATTATATTATTATATATTCAACTATATTATATTATATGTATTTTTATTTTTTTCACCCAGTACCTTTACCTCTTGATATCGTAACAGAATAGTCATTCAGCGTGTAAAAGTAAATGATTTGTTCAGTATCTAAATTTTCCCCTGGAAGCAAGCACAAATATATGCAGGACATCTTTTATAGTTGCCATGTTTCAGTTTATATAATTAAAAGGATGATAGTCAGATTAAAGAGCACACACTTGGACAACTAGCTTCCGCCTAATGTAAAGGGAAATTGATTTGTCAGACTTCCTCTTGACTTCTTGTCAGATCTCCTTTGACCACTGAATATTGAAAAAACAACTTTTTTAATGTTAATGTTATGAACACATAGCTGGAGGAACGAAGTACAGACTTCCTGCACCAGCCGCTATTTTAAGGCAGTTTTTGCTGACATTTCCCTCCTTTCTACAAATATCTGTTCAACAACGACCCTTGTTTAAAGTCCTCCTTATATAACTGGCGTTCCTACTAGAATGGAACCAGATATTTTCATCCACCCAGACTCATGCGTGCTACACCTGCATACCTGCACCGGAATTGGGGAAAGTTGCTGCTTTACTTTGAACTCTATGTCCTATTTCAACATTTCACTATCTGTAGGGACCACATTTTCCCGTGGTGCAACTCAAAGATCGCATATAGGCTAACCCTAACCCTAACCCTAACCCTAACCCTAACCCTAACCCTAACGCTAACTCCTGGTAGGGAACAGAACAAGGCACTAGCAGAGTAGTTAACATGCAAGGAGTAGTAAATGGACTACATTTATACAGTACCATTCCAGCCACTATGGCCCCTCAAAGAGGCTTTACATGTTACATGCCCCACATTCACCCAGTCACACACCAACGGCAGTATCAGCCATTCGGGTAGACCACCAGCTGGTCGGGAGCTCTTAGGGGGTGAGGTGTCTTGCTCAAGGACACCTCAGAAAATTAGCCAGGAGGAGCCAAAGATTGAACCACAAACGGCTACTATACATCCTGCACAGGGTGGAAGTTCCACACGGGGTTAATATAGATCTTTATCTTCCTGGTCCCATCCCTCCACCCAACAATCACACACACACACACACACACACACACACACACACACACACACACACACACACACACACACACACAAACACTCCGCCACTCCGAAAACGAAAAGAAAAGATCTATGGAAGTGGTTCCCAAACTTCTTACCCCTTCACACGTTCAACCTCCAGCTGAGTACCCCCTCTCGCACCATGGTCAGCACACCGCCACACACACACATACACACTAAGATACATACAGTATATTATACAGCCCATATAAGACAGTGTGAGTTATCAATAATTTTGCTCTTTATTTATCCATCTCACATATAAAACCCTATTTGCGCACCAGCCCCCGCATTTAGTGAAATCGTGAATTGTGAAGTTTCCGTCTTAAATCGTTTTCCATTCAGTTCAAATGCAGTTCTTTCAAGCGAGAAGAACATCACCAAAATGTATCAGCCAGTTTGAACATTTTAATGGACTGGAACAAACTGGTTCAGAACAGCTTCAGACTAATTCTTTTCACCACCGTTCCGAGGAACAAATGTAACCATCCCAAAATTAACATGGATTGTCCCAAATTTAAAGTGTTGTTTCTTCACATTGTGATTACTTCCTAGGTACATTAAAATTAGTTCAAAGTAATCCACAGTGATTCTTCGCATAAATGCAACACAATTAAAAGGATTAGGACATAAAAAAATGTATTCTGATATAAATATTTGCTTTTATGCATGCATGCATGTTCATTGAAAGTATACTTTCTTTTATCAATATAGACAATTATAATATTTTATATATATATATAATATAATATTATACTACATTATAATGAAGTTTGTTTGGATTTTATTGTATACCATGTAAGGCACTTGTCTCCATGTAAACAGTCTGTGTTAAGACTGGCAAGCCACCTGCAGCCACACGGAACTGAGTGATGTAAGTCTGGTGAACGACTCTTTTTACTGAGTGAATCCTCAGGAATTGAGTTCCGAAAAAAAAAATCACCGGCGGAACTCGCGGACCCTCTCCACAAACAGCCGTTGGCTGCACTCACAGTGAGAGATGCGCACTCCGCACAGTAAGTCCTCTGCCAGTTAATGGGAAAATAGTGTTATTTAAAAAAACTCTCAGGTCACGAATTAGTCTTGAGCCCTGGACTGTTTGAAAATGTTTTGGCGTACCCACCACGCATACTCCTGGGGGTACGTGTACCCCAGTTTGGGAATAGCTGATCAAAGGAAATGTCCCCCACCACTCCCAAGGGAAGTCAATCAAAACCTCTCAGAACCATTTCTACAGTCCTCGAGCTGATCATTTTCCCCTCTGATATCCCCTGTCCTGGCTGCACCGAGGCTGATCAATGTTTTGGAAAATGGTCACACTGCGGGCAGGGGCAAAACACGCCGAATTGATGACTAAGTAAAGAGGAAGCTGCAGCCGGACCGGTGTGTACCTTCCGTCACCTTTTTGTTTGCTGTCTTTTCTCTTGGTATTATCCGCCTTCTGCCGCGGCACATTCCTCGTCGTCCTCATCAGGGGCAAAATTAGCAAGTCAAAGCGGAAGCGGTGGTACGGGGTCGCCCGGGGGGTTGCCAGTGTTTTTGTGGATGCCCGGCACGATGAAGGCTCACATTTGTTTCATGTCACCGACCTGTCACTCTCAGCGCTCAGCGGCGGCGGCCTGCGGCGGCGGAGGCCCGTGGCGGCGCTCATTTTACTACCCGGGCTTTGACGTCGACACGCACGGAAACACGTGGCGACGTGGAGCTGAAAGAGGGAGCGGACGGAGCGGGAGGATGGATGGATTGAGGAAACCAAGAGAAGAGAAATGTTTACTCGAGTTGGTCCTTCACCCCACACCTGCTGTAAAGGGTCAATTTCTTTTTTCTCTTAAGTTTGGATCTTGGCCCCCTTCAAAGGAAGCGTTGCCGCAAAAGTGCCCTTCACACGAAAAAGAAAGACGGAAAGTGATGAGGCGGCACACTCGGCTCTCACAGTAGATTATGCAGGCGAGAGTTGAGCCTTTCCCGTTTCAAAACATTATGATATAGGATCAATATTCCCTAATTAACACTTCTAAGGCACCCTTAAGTAGTCATCAGATTTTGAGATTATATTTTCAACCTCTCGGATCAATGGGCTGTTTGAAGTGTCTTCTTAATAGCGCTACAGTAATTCCTGCCCCTCAAGCCTGCTAATGATAGCTCCCCCGACTCCCTGGGAGACGGGGAGGTTCACCAGAGACTCCCTTTCCCTCCCTCCGCACGGATCTTTCAGAGGAAACTTCTGGGGGTTTAACTTTAGTTCGACTTTGAGCTCCGAGAGACGTTCCCTCCGCCCGTCGACACAAAAAGCTCCCTCCCTCCGCACGGCGTTTCGGATGCAGGGCGTAGCGGCGTTTAGATAACATTAAACACCTGCACGACCCACAGATCGGAATACCAGTGGCAGGTGGTAAGAAGAACATGAGCGACGGCATTCCTCGGGCCAGGTCGTCATCTTCTCCATCGCCACAATTATCTGATATATAAATGCCCATCGTAAAAAAATTTCAGGAGATGTGTTTGGGGTTTTTTTGCTTCAGTGAGCCCAAGGGTTGTCATTTGTTTCATATAACAGTATAGGCGTGTTCATTTTCTTTGCTTCATGACAACAAGGTCATGAGGATTTATCTCGGCCGTTAGATCTTTCTTCACCTTCAGGATAGTTGGACAAAAGCATGAAACGGCATCGTAACGAAGACCCAAGAAAATCGCCCTATTTGTCCTGAACGTCCCATGAATGCACTGGTGCTTATTCTTCTCACAGTATCGACGGCGACAACTACAGTCAGAAATTATGTTATACGCAATCTTTTGTCACTGCCCTCTCGCTCTCAATACGCGTCGGACTTGGAAGGCATTAAGATTACCTGCGGGACAAAATTCATCCATCACGCCCGCGGCCAGCGGTTTCCGTGGCACCTGATAAACGAGAAGCACTGGGCCAGGATCGATTGTTTTCACGGGGAGCACATACAGTATTGACTCCCGGTCTCCGGTACCCCTCTCTGGGCACGTGTACACGGATGTCATACGATGACACGTGCGGACACAAAACGACACGCACGTGCTGATACGAAACACGCGCGCACACACACCGGTTGCTGCGCCGGGAGGTTGTATCGCTCCGAGATGAATTTTTAATGCGGCTGAAGCTCCATAGGAGGACGACAGCTTCAGTACACAAGGGTCTTAGTCAGCTCAGTGGCCAACATGTCAACTCATTTTACCTTATATATGTGCTGTTTGTCCACTGCTTTGACCCTAATTATGTAAATGTGGCATTAATCCTCTGAATCCAGGGGATTATGATGCTGAATTAGGGTCAGCGAGAGGTTAATGATGGTCAGAGTTATCGTAGGTTACCAACGCACACCTGTAACTTCTCAAAGGCCTTATTGGATTTGGCTTCCGCGTAATTACGGCTTTTCGGCCTTCCTCGTCGGACGGGGGGCTCAATTGCGATTTCAATTCCGACGTTCTTTTTTGTGAAATCGAAAAAGCGGCAGTTATTTTCTAATCAGGCCCGCCAAACTAAACTGGCAGACACAGATGAGGCCTTCACAGCAGTAAGCGCGTTCAATTGAGTTTATTCTTTTTTTTTCATCCCCGTTTTTTTCCGGGATGCAATAAAAAAAAAAAAAAAGATAAACCGTTCGCTGTGATTATTTAATCTTGCGGATCTGGCTGCGGGCTCAAATGTCAAGGCTTTTATTTTGCTCGGAAGACAGCGGGTCCCCCAGCTTGTGTGCTCTGCTCCCATCATTAGGAGGTTTTTGGGGTGGAGCCTTATTCTCGAACAAAGCACTATCTGTCTGAAATCGTCCATCATTTCGAAATTATTTTGGACATTTCCTCTCTTATATAATAAGGGTGGGAAAGATTACAGGGAAGAGGGTAAACAGGTAGTGGTACCTCCTCGTGGGTGTCACCGCGTGGAACCTGACAAGGGGGAAAGGGATGGATCCAATTAATAATGTGTCACGGCTCGGGTCCGCACCTGAAGCGCCGGGTGCCCTATGGCTCCCATCAGGTCGCAACAAGGATGGCGGCAGCGGTCCGTGACGCGACATAAGCAGCATCTACAGAGGAGCTCACGAGGCTCAGGGGTGCACTTGATTCAATCATCAACATAATTAGGTAATTTAAAACAGATTGCCACAGAGACAAAGGGAAGCCAAATCATCGATGCGGCGGCCTGACCTTTACTAACAAAGCATATAACCGTGCCCTGCCAGCCAGACGTGGTATTCAGCTCGGCGCGGAGCTTGCGTCATATTAATCTCTGTGTATCGAGTGGCGGGGAATGGAGTTCCCAATATTGTTTTTGCTTCCGAGCGGTGGAGCCAGAATTCCTGCTGGGCGGCCGAACGCAAATATAAATGTTTTTTTGCGGCCAAAAATCAATGCATTGATGGCTAATCGAATTTACGCCTCACTGCGGCGTTGGCTTCCTCGGTCCAACGTAAATAAAAATTCTAAATCACGACTTAATCCCACAAGCATGCATATGCAGTATTAACAGGTGTAGTTAAAGCTCACATAAATCCTAACCCATATGTAATGCCCATATAGGCTATTATTTAAGCCTCATAGTCAATTATTATACATATACATAGAAATTATACTTCATTATATTGTAGTTAGTCCTGGGTCTTAGTCTTCAAGGAAAGGGCAGAACTTCAAAATGTACTTCTTGAAACTAATATTTAATTGACTTTGATATATAAAACAGACTGGCTGTTTGGCACCGGTCTTGACAGTGTAGGTTATGGGTAATGTCTGTATTGTGTCTGTATTAAGTCATTCATTTAGATGATGCCACAGGGCCGCCCGTCTTCATTCATCAGATCTACAAAGAGATGAACATTTGGACCTGTTGTTGTCCAAATGTTGAAAACATTCCCATCATGTACCAGCACGCTGGCCCGGCTTCAACAAACTCAAAGGTGGCCAACTACCATCCATTCATTTTCATGATGTTTTTTAAGTAGGGCGGACAGTCCATGCTGCTGTGACGTCGGTTGCCTCCGCTGAACCTGTCGATGTGTGTTTACTCAAAAAATGTATATAACGACACAATATTTACACAGAGCTATATTCTAAGTGATTTTAAATAACGATGGAACAGTTTGTGCATTGTTATTATATTATTATTATTGAAATATCTTTTTGGTGGTTTTTGGTTTTAGTTTGACTGTATTGTGTATCTATAGATATTTCTGACGGACAACTCTGAAATTGACATGTAAATCATCTGTATTTATTATGCATCGTTTGAGTTTGGGGTC
>NC_137210.1:6169613-6357113 GCF_960531495.2 Zeus faber
CCAATGTGCCACGAGTGTTTCAGCCTGGGTAATGTCTCTCTTTGCTCTGCCACCTAATCCACGCCGGACTTTGACCTCGTTGACACAGATTAAATATGTGTCGGCTGAACGCGGTGCCGGAGACGAATCTTGGCGAGAGCTTGGCAGAGCCATAAAAAACATGTCAAGATGATGAAGGTGGGGGGCGCTATTGTTTGCGCTATATGGGCCGAATAGCTCTGCAGATAGGAGTTGGGGGTAGCAGGTGGGATGAGTGTCCAGAACGGGTGGGTTTACCTGTCTTCGCATGTGCTTGCCTGAGTGGGGGTGGGGGTGGGGGTGGGGTTGTAGGGGGTGTGGGTGTGGGCGGGGGTGGCGGGGGGGTCTCTGTTCGGCTGGGAGGGGTTAGCCGTCCAATCTGGTGATGTTTGCCGCTTGACAGATTGGAAGCACTGAGCGGACATGGCACTGTTTGGCCCCCTGGGAGATTTGTGTCTGACACAGCCCGGGGAAGATGGACGGGGGGGGGGCAGGGACAAAATGGGGGGGGGGGGGGGGGTGCAGCGCAGGACACGACAGGTGTCACCTGCCGGATTGGGGGGCTGGGGAACAGCGTCGTGCATGTAAATAGCCAGATTTTGAGTCACGCTCACAAGGAGATAACAGGACCGCAGTGTCATGTTGGAGTCAATGGCGGAGCAGAGCAATTTGATATCCATGTCCGTGATGTGAGAATTGCAAATAGTGAAATAAGGGCAGGAAAGAAGAAGAAGAAGAAGAAGAAGAAGAAGAAGAAGAAGAAGAAGAAGAAGAAAAATAAATGATGAAGGCGGATGAGATCGCATCGGTAGCAGTTTTTCAAAGGGAGGCCCCCGTTTCCACACCTGAAGTCATTTTAAAGCAGGGGGGTTGACCTTTCATTTCCCTGACCCTCTGGAAGGTGCTCTGCTGACAGGCACTAATTAACATTAGCCTCCAGCAGCCGGCTGGTGCCTTCTGGGAAATGATCCGAACTGTCCTGGCACAAGACTGCAGTCCTGTAAAACACAACAAAATGCCACCGGTTCATCTGTTCACAGAACCCCCCCCCCCCCCCCCCCCAAACTCCCACACACGCAGACGTTCACGGAAAGAAAGCACCCCCACCCACACCCACCCCCATCCCCACCCACACCAGGAAAACAAGCCAGGCAGCTGCTCACACATATTGCTAAAAGACAGGCACGCCCTGCCCCGCTCTAATACGTTTAACCCTTTCCTCTCTGCGCTGACTCACGGGTCAGTCAACGTAGCTACACCCTCCCCCAGTCTCATCAACTTGGGATACAAACTGCACGGCCTGTGACACTTGACAGGAATCCATTTGTTGACATTTGACTTTTAACGTTTCTGCATGGAAGATATAATCGCAGATAAAACAGCATTTTTCCTTGTGGAAGTGACCTCCGGGGTTTTTCCCTGTCCAGGGTTACATCACCACATCAACAGAGAAGAGGTATTCTTTCTTTGTTTTGTTGTTTTGTTTTTTTGTTTTTTTTCTCTCCAAAACCTGGAAAATTCACATCTCGTGAGGGGGATGTCCGCTTAAGACCGTTCCCTATCCCGCCGACGTTTTGGTCTATACTGCATTTTTCAATGGTAAAAATCAATCGGGTGCATTCTCATCATCGCTTCATTGACCTTCTCCCTGGGCCAAATTTCCTTTACAAGCATCTACTGATTCAGCTTCAGGGCAGGGAGACCACAGTGGGTCTTAATGAGGTTTTCTCATCTTGCAAATAAATAGCCTTCTTCGTTGACATTTTGTGAAGGGTCTTGCATGTTGTTCTGACAAATGCAATGAAAAACCGCAGTGCTTCTGCCTGGCAAGTAAGGCTGCCCGATTATTCTTAGAAAAAAATGCAATCTCCATTCATACATCCCTTGCGATCTCATTAATAAATGACGACGATTCTGATGTATTTGCATTTGCGTCGAAAGGAGATCAGTAGCATTCAAACACTCGCCCCTACCCCCCTATGCATTCACATCACACTGCATTCATGCGTTGGCTTCTTTGCTTCAGGACAATCTCAGTTGCGAAAATATATTAAACTAAATTACTTTGTGTCTGTTATAAGAATTGATACAAGTAATAAACTGGAGCTGCAACTCTAATACCACCTTTAACACCACCTTTAATATCACATGTAATACCACCTTTAATATCACATTTAAGATCACCGGACCAACCGCGCCACTGGTTTCGCGCGCCATCACGTCCAAATCCTCCTCCGACTTCCACGCTACAAACTCCAGCAAACAGCCCCCATGCAATTAATAAATAGCAAAAGACAACCTATACATCAATCCACGGTTTGTATTTGAGCCATTTAAGTGGGATATTCCATAGAAAATACCATCAATACCTACTCCACCCCTGTCCTCACTCCAGCTGACATGCGCAGTAGAGGCTCCCCGCTTCCTCCATGTCGGTACTTAACATCTGGCTGTAATTTCCGTCACAGAGGATGGCAAAAAAATATATATAATAATAATAATATATATATATATATATATATATATATATATAATTATTTATAATTTATATACACTTATTTTATTTATTAATTGATTTGTTTGTTTATTTTATATATATATATATATATATATATATATATATATATATAAATGGAAGTTACTTGAGAAAAGGTTTTGTATTTTTCCTATTTATTTCTGCACTTTTGCACAATATGTTGTAGCAATACCTCTGTACTATGTGAAATATGTCCTTGTAATACAGCAGCTGCCATACAAGTTTTTTCCCCCATTAGAAGCGTTTATATTGAAATTTTAAGAAAAATAAATATACCGTGAATATACCATTACGTCATTAGGTTCTTCAAAACCGTGACAGACAGTAAATTTTAGGTCATACCGCCCAGCCAGCATTTCAGTTAATCACTTTCATAAAGTGTTCTAAAATAAGTGAGAAATGAGACTTTGTATTTTTTATGTTTTAAGAGAAGTACTTTCATATACTGTATGTTATGTTCTGTTTAAAAAGAGTGCAATAAATGTTTTTATTCAAAAAATGAGAATCGTGTGAGAGAATAGTGATCTAAATTCTTACAGAGAAAAATCGTGATCACATTTTTAGCAAGAATCGTGCAGCACTGCTGGCGAGGCGCGCGGACCCCGCTGGTTCTATTTTCCTCCCTGATCTCTTTCCCGGCTCTGAGGCTCGTTTGTCTCCGTCACCACGCCTGCTTACTTATGTTTAGTTTCGCCAACGGGGCCACTATAAGGTTTCATGTTACCATTGTCTAACTATTGGCCATCTTAGACAGTTATTATTGTACATATCATTTATATCCCACATAAACATAAAGCCACTCATTTGATGACCTTTTCCATTAATTTTTGTTTCATCCAGTCCTGCAGTAAACACCGGGCCACATCCAGCGCACAGTCCTATTTAAAAACCCAAGAAAGACGCGCATGCTACCTTCATCTGACGCGTATGCTTCTGTTTCCATGGAGACTATGCCCGGGGAAGGTAGTTTTCCAACGTGAGCGGAGTGATGGAACAAGACATCTGACCGAGCCGTATAGTGCTGCTTACTTTTCTATTGTGCCGTTCATGGTGTGCGGACTAATTATTGCGAACGGCTCTTGGGGCTGACAATTAACCTAATAGCAGTTTAACAACAAAATAACAACAAAGTTGTGCTCTTTTGTCTCGGTAAGGTTTGCACTCTCTAATGCAACCGCCCCCCCCCTTCCCCACTTTAACTTGGCCATGCCTTGGTGACAGTCGCCATGGCTTTTGGGTGGTGACCTTACTCCGGGGATCAGTGACGTGATCCAACGTGACATTCGAGTATGTCCCCTGGACGGCCAGGCCTGCTCTTAGTGCAAAAAAAAAATCAACAAAGAAAATGCCTCGCTCTACCATTCCCTTTGCTCTCTCCCATCCCGGGGGGGGGGGGGGGGGAATTGAAGAGCAAGGTTTGAGATTTGGTTGATTGTGCAACAAGAGCAGCGGCAGTCCTTCCACTCTCACTGCAGAAGTCTGCCCCACCACACCACGGAAAAGTGTGGAAGACTCACTGAGTGTTGGATCTGGATGCTCCTGTGTTATATTCAACGTGACAGAGATGCAGAGGTGGTGTCTTTTCGTTTGATCTCTCGAGCCGGCGGAAAGTGCGTTAAACACCTCGAATTCAAAAATCCATGGCCCCATTGGTGTGACGGGGAAATCAATTAAATCAATGAAACCACTGGCATTTCAAATCGGACTGGATGAAATGTGCGAGGGTACCAAGAGGGAAGGGAAATAAATTTATCCGGAGAGTGATTCAATGCGGGCTTGATGGCCCATTATGCCCAACACCAGGCGCTCCTCTTTCTCGGCGTTCTCGGCCGCAGATTCCGAGGATTCAGACCCGCCCCTTGCCCCGGCCGTTGTCTGAGCGGCGTCGAGCCAGAAAAGACCCTGACACCACTGCCCCGAGGATAACCAAACAACCAACGCCAGGCCACACACAAAGAATATGTCATAAAAATGGGGTAAAAGTGCCGTGTTAGGCTAACAGGGAAAAACATTATGCTGTGATATTACTTTTGCAGTGGAACAGATCTTACCAGCGCAGGTATGTGGGCGTCGGATGCTTTTTTAGAAGGTTCCCCAGGAGAGTCGCGGTGAGACGGAGCAAATGTTCTTTGCCAAAGGAAAGAGATGGGAAGAGGGAGAGAGGGAGAGAGAGAGAGAGAGAGAGAGAGAGAGAGAGAGAGAGGGAGAGAGAGATAGACCTGCTTTCTCACTTCTGTTCTCTAAAACAGGCAGTTCAAAGGTGATCCACCAGCTCCCTCATCCCACCTTCCTTTATTGTTATTTTAGAATACACCGTATCTACACGGCATCTCTCGGCAGATCTTTTTTATGATGCCAATCTACCTGTAACGTTACAGAATGTTATTCACCCTTCTTTTTCTTCCTCCCCGCCTGCGTTTTGACCAATACCATAACAAGAGCCCACGTACGGGGCAAGGACACATTATTTACCGTTCATGTTTCTCAAATAAAATCGAAAGTATACTTTTTCGCGCCAGAATGTCGGGAAGATTTTGTCAGAGCGGCTCCGAATCAATCAAATCGGGGCAACGTAAACTCACGTTTTTGCCACAGAAGACCTTTTTGATTTCGAAGGGGGATTAAAACCAGTTCATTATCAGCACATTGCGGGGTTTATTTGATTTTTTATTGGGTCGCAATTGATTAGGCGATAAGAAAGACAATCTTCTAAACACGTTCAAATTGGCTCCCGCTTGTTCCCGTGATTAGAGCTGACGAACTTAATGTGGCAAATGGCCACGAGGGTTTCTAAACGGCTTCATCCGGAGACGAGCCGGGGACGACGACGCAGATGTTGTGTACGGTTAAGTGAGTCTGTGATTTATTGTAATCAAGGGAGCAGAGCGGCGCGAGGAAGTAAAGGCTGGAGAGGAGGCTGCGTGGCCACGGGGCGGCAAGCTGCTGCCCGCTTGGCAGCCGAGCAGCTGCTGCGACGACCACGGCTCCCGGCGGAGGCTTCTGTTGACTCTGAGCTTGGGCGATCGGCGGCCATTAAAATCCTATGATCACCTAATACACCTGTCATTAGCCCTCAACCGTGCATTAACACCGTGAACCGGTACTTAGCGCAGGGACAGGAATAGCAACCGGGCCTCAGCGAGGGCTGTGGGGGGCGTCCAAACAAATTGCCTGATCCTTATTCTGCCATGACGCCGGTGAGGAAGTTCATTTTGAAAAAAAATTGGAAAGCCGTGGAGGATATAGAAATCATTGTATTCAGGGCAGGATCCATCAACCTAATCATGTCTTGTCAATCTTCCTCCAAAGTGGAAACAGCGCTCCTCTACCTCCCAATCCTGGCCTTCGTTGATACTCGGCTTCGACGCCGCTTCATGGAGGCGAGTGGAAGACCAACATTGTGGACACGGGGACACCACCTAGGGGGATTTTCCGGTGCCGTGGGTACATTTTCTGGACCGTTAGCTCCAGAAATGCTCAATGCTGTCTTGAGTCCAGAGAGTTACCCCGATTGGCAAACACTGGCGGAGCAGTCTGAGCAATTCCAAACGTGAGTTGTGTTTCGGGGTGGATTTGTCTTTGGAGAGAAAGAAAAGAGCTTGTTCTGGGCAAAACAAGGATTCCCACTTTGATTTATTTTTTTTTGAAGAAGAAAACGGATACCGGTGTTAAGACCCCCGCCAGTCAATGAAATGTTATCATTAATAAATTCATTAAAAATAATAGGTAGCTGTATATGTAGAAATGGATTTTCTGGTAATTGTTTTTGTAGCTGGAGGCACAGGATGTGGATTTATTTAGCGGGATTGTTTATTTCTTTCGGTATCAAAGCGAAGACGGGCTTCGTGTTTTCTCCCTTAATGTTGAAAAGCCAGGGACGCCGGCCATTTTTAATCAAGCTCACTTTTATTTATTAATTTTTCTCCCTTTCGGAAATGAGTGAATCTTTTCTTCCCGTCCGTCACTGCTTCTTCTCTTTTCCCGTGTCAGTCATTCAGCTGAAAAATGTATCGCCAGAGCAAATTGAGCTGGCTCCAGGTATTGCCCAACTCACTTCGCGTGGTGTGCCAAGCTCCGCTAATACTCTTGTAGCGTTTGGATTAATGGCATGACGGTTCAGTCACCCCGGTGAAAACAGCGGCCTCAAAGTTAAACGCAGCCTTCAATTTTTCTAAGTGCTATGGCCTCTGGAAATATTGCAATATCACAGATGCTTGACTCCCCCCCCCCCCCACCCATACGCTCCATTGCCAGACAGCCTCATAGTGGCTCATAGTGGTCTTGGGGACAATAGTGGTTAAAATCAAAGAGAGATTTACACATTTAGAACTGCTGATGGACTATTACTGTATTAGTCTTGAATATATTTGCATGCCATTAATTTGCAGCACATTGTGCCTCTAACTCGGAATTAGAAAATGCACTTTATCACGAGTAAAACCACAGCGTTCCCCAACCATAATAACAGTTTCCATGGGAGGGAATGATGGAATTATAATGATCATGAAGACCTGAAAGGATTTCAGAGGACCAGAAAGCATAAAGGTGGAAGATGTGCAGTCACTGATCAGATCAGGTCATGTGATAGACAGACAGACAGAAAGACAGACAGACAGAGACAGAAAGATAGATAGATAGAGAGACAGATAGATAGATAGAATGATAGATAGATAGATAGATAGATAGATAGATAGATAGATAGATAGATAGATAGATAGATAGATAGATAGATAGATAGATAGATAGATAGACAGATAGATAGATAGAATGATAGATAGATAGATAGATAGATAGATAGATAGATAGATAGATAGATAGATAGATAGATAGATAGATAGATAGATAGATAGATAGATAGATAGATAGATAGATAGATAGATAGATAGATAGATAGATAGATAGATAGATAGATAGATAGATAGATAGATAGATAGATAGATGGATAGATAGATAGATAGAAACCTACCCCTAAACTGTACACAATAAAATATTGAGAAATAACGAAAAAATTATAACAGATGACCCAAAAATAAAAACAGGAAAAATCTGGTCATAAACAGTACTTAGATAGACGGACCCTATGATAAGAAAAAATGATAATGCACAATAAACCCTAATAAAGAACAATAAATATAAGCCTAAAAAATGTACAGGTAACAGAATGTTGCCAATAAACCTCCAAAATTAACAGGAAAATTGATGTAAGCTCACTGCTGAGTTGAATTTCTGTTACTTAAGAAATCCAATTTACTGTACACAATAAAACATGGCAATATAGACTAAACCTAAAGATTAAAAACAAGTATAACCCCAAAAAATAACAGAAAAATTAAATAAAAATGACCCCTAAAAATAAATGGCAAAAATGTGGCCATACATAATAACTGGAAAGACGAACCCAAGGATGAGGGAGGAAAAAATGGTATAAATGCTGAAAATGAAATATAAGCCTAGAAATTTTGACAAAATAAAACAAAAGAAAAATAACTGGAGAAATAATAACAATAAACAGAATATTGTCCGCCACTGTATCAACCAAATTCACATTCTGAAAGAGACTCGGGTGGATGCAGCCTCCACTGTGCATCGGTTTTAAACAGACACTTCAGAAACACGACTACAGGCGGTGAGAAAAGGAAACTCTTTCTCTGGGGGGGTGGGGGTTGTTGTTTTCAAATATATCCAAATATTACGGAACCGTATACAAAGCCCGATGACTCACGTCTGTCAAGGATGTCAGCAGCGAAGATCTGAAGAACAGCTCCGTCCTAGTCATTCCTAGATCATTCCCGGAGTCGGGTCGATCGCCGACGGCATTTTTTGGGGATATCTGCTGTTTGTGTTTGTTTGTCATGGCGGCGAGGACGGGGATGAACCGAGCCTGGACGCTGCTGCCGCCCCCTCGGTCGTCCTTGTGTGCGGTTTCACCCTCATCCACTAATCAACGCCATGAGCGGGATGCGCCTGCCTGATGAATACCAATCCTATTATTATTATTTTTTTAAATGGTGTTTGCTGTACTTCGTGCGTACATGTGTGAATTTTTGATTGTGTTTGATTTTATTTCTTTTTAATGAATTCTATTTTTTCTTTCTTCTTGTTCCTGCCTGGGGGTGCAGGGAGCGGTGGCCAGCTGCTGCAGTTTGCAGATGCTGTTTGCTTTTTTGTCTGATGGCTAAAGCAGCCCAATGTGGGCCCGTTCCCTGCCCCTCCTCTGCATTCTCTCATTCTCTCTCTCTTTTTGTCTTTGTTTTGGGGTTTTGTTCTCTTCCCAAGACAAACACCAATGTTGTGTTGGGGCAGCGGGATGGATGCCCCCATAGGGTAGGTAGGGTGTGATCCATGAGCATTTTTATTAATTCATTTATCCATTTTACCCGTGCTGGTTTCTACCACTGCTGCCGCTGTTCCGTCTCCCCCCACCCCGACACACACACACACACACAAACACACACACACACACACCTTCCTCCTCCCTTCACCCGGGCCAACCCCCCACCTCCACCCTCCCCCTGCCCTCCCCGGTCCTCCACCCCGGCTCTGAGTGATCTCAGACAGTCAGGGAGGCTGGATGCTGAAGTAGAGCACAACGGCAGCAGGAGGAAGGAGATAAGCCCTCCTCCCCTCCGCCTCCTCCCAGTACCTCCGCAGATTAAACAGCGGGATTAACCTCTCTACTCCTCCGCTGCCACCACGGCTTCTTTCACCCCCTTATCTACCCCCCGACACCCCCCACCCCCCACCCCTGTACCCTGGACCTTCTCTCCGACATTTGCTGCCGTACATTTGTACAGTTGTCATGATGTGGTGGTGGGGGGGCGGTTGCTTTTTTAACTCTTCGTCGGCCGCGCCTGATAATTGAAACACAAGAACAAATGGAGTAGTTATCGACAGGGAGGGGGGGAGGGAGGAGCGCCAGATAACGACGCCAAACGCCACGTTTGAAATCCGAAGCCCGGGCTTGAGATGACGTCTGCGGAAACGGCAATGAGCCATTGCGTCGGGCTTGCGTCCATTTTGTTCGTGGCTTCCCCCGTGTCGCTCTGGCCCCGCATTTAATAACTTTGATTCAGTTGCAACACTGGAGTTATTCATGTTCAAAGGAGCGGGGACCGCCAGCAGCGGGAATAAATAGTCCGGGAGATAATGTTGTCCTCCGCCCGCGCCGCCCCCCGAAGCCACAATACAGAAATTATTTTGGAGATATTTATTTTCCACCCCAGCGTTCACGGGCTGCGCAATGTGGACAATGTGGCCCGCGTTTGCGGCAGCGCTTAGTTTCATGGTTATTGGATAGCAATCAAAAATATATATGTTGAATAAGTCCACAAAAATTGAATGGTATATTTTTACATAATTCTGTATGGGAGAGTGGCCCAGGGTAGAGCCACACTGCATCTGTTGAAAGCACCAATGGCTCCAACTCTCTTTGCCCTGGGCCAATAACGCAATAATTACATAGTAGCTGTATTAGGCCCATGTTTGAAGTGCCACAGCCCTGTTTTTCTTACACAAGGTACATTTTCGGGAGTGGCATTGGGCAAATTAAAACCAAGCCATTTTCTCTTCGCCCTGCGGACTGGATTGATCAAGTTAAAAAGCGTCATCGTACCAATTATTTTCAATTTGTACTTTTAACAGACGCCTTTGAGATCGACTTAGGGAGAATTGTCTTCATCTGCATGGTAATGCTATGACTGTCTGATAACTGTTCAACTGACAAAATCGAACTATTGTAAGGATAATGATAATAATAATAATAATAAAATAGTGATGATGATAATTATTAGAATAATCGCAGTAATAATAATAATAATAATAATAATAATAATAATAATAATAATAATAATAGTAATAATAATAGTGATGATAATGATAATAATCTAAATAATAATAGTAATAATTATAATAATAAATATGGCTGCAGGCAGCAATACATGGGGTCCAGGTTTGTTGGCCTTTCCTTAAAGTTCAATGGACGAGTGTGCTTTGGCTCTCTCTTGTGTTTTGTGACTGCAGAAGTTGATTTGTTCCCGCCTGGTAATTCTATGATCAGGCCGTGTTTGCAGCTGTGGGTGAGTTTCCTAAACCGCAATCATTCAGTTATCGTTCTGAAGTAGGGCTGTATGATTATGACTGAAATGATAATCATAATTATTTTACTCATTATTGTGATCACGATTATTTGGAGAACACAATTATTTTATTGCACTTTGTAAATCAACAGAAAACTGCCTTCACAATAATAATGTATTTATAAACCTATAAATAGATCAAATGTACAAATCTTTGAATCCAAATAGGACTTTGTTCACATGCTATCACGTGATCACTGGTGGACCATGTTTTGAAGGCCTTTTAAAAGCACAGACTCTTTAAGGACTACTTCCAAATGATCACATACATTCAGACATACAAATATGACAAAAAAAAAAACATGGATGTTGCCGTCGGGACGGGACGGAGGGTTGGAGAGGGCGAGGAATATTGCGCCTTGCGCCCTTCCAAAACTGGGGGGGGGCATCCACGTAGCACTCCTTGCGCTAGGTGCATGCGATAAGGGGGCGGGTGACCAAGTGAGCTATGACGTTCCGTTGATCCAGAAAATTGCTGCAGCGCCATCCTTGAAATTAGTTTAAATTGCTGAATCCCAAAAAAAAAAAAGAAAAAATGTTATCCTGGATTCTGGCAAGGCCAGCGTAAACCTCCTCTCTCCCTCTAATCCCTGGGACTGATGTGGAAAGTCGTCGAGGGTGGTGGTAGTGGTGGTGGTGACGGGGGGGTGCTGGTGGGCATGATCATGTCGGTCCACCACTACCATTGATGCGGGAATTTGGATTCTCTCCGACAGAGACACATGCAAGCGAGCGGGATTTATTTGACTTGGAGGGCACTTATGGCTACCGGGGGGTCGTGACTTGGTTCCAAATCTTCCTGGCGTCAGGAATTTCCGAGTGTGATCCACCGGTGGCTTTGTGCTTTCCAATTCAATTACACGCCAACACTTTGCTCCGCGACAATCTCGGATGCCGACCCACCCCCCTCTTAGCCGCCAGTTGAGTCATAACTCTTTGCTTTTTTGCGACACAGTTCAAGGATTGAGGGAATAATTTACCATCCATCATCTGAGTTTATTTGATGCCCCTAAAATAGCAAAACACACCAGAGACTGGCAGCTGCAGGAGAGCGGGCAGAAACGTCTCGACTCTAAACACCCCTAATGCGGAGTAAGTGGCACTAAGAGCAACCGACGAAGCGCGCGCGTGTGCACACACACACACACACACACACACACACACACACACACACCCACACACAAACACAGCGGAGCGGATTTGGATTCTGATGTATTCCTGCGATAATGATATGTTCGATGGTGCGGGTGGAGTCGGGGCGGAGAACAAGCGTATTTTCGTCAACAGCACAAATTGCTGCGTGTCAGGCCCAAGTTGCAATAACACTGATGTCCTCCTCCTCCTCCTCCTCCTCCTCCTCCTCCTCCTCCCCCTCCTCCCCCTCCTCCACCTCCTCCCCCTCCTCCTCCTCAACTTCCTCCTCCTCCACCTCCCCCACCTCCTCCACCTCCTCCTCCTCCTCCTCCTCCTCCTCCTCGTCCACACGATCCTGTAGGTCATGATCATACAATACCATCTGCATAGGGGCATAATAATATATATATATATATATATATATAATATATGTAATAATAATATATATGTATTATTAATAATAATAATAATAATAATAATAATAATTATTATTATTATTATTATTGTTATTATTATTATTATTATTATTATTATTATTATTATTATATATGTTATTATATAATATAATGATAATAACTTGGAGACTTAGAGGTTTGGGGATAAAAAACTTTTCCCAGTGCAGGAGACATATAAATGATGAAACCCTTTTGAACTAAACGAATAGTTGGTGTTTGATTTGCTCGTTTGATAGAGTGACCCTCCCCTGAACCCCGAAATGCAAAGCAAAGCTCCCTTCCTTTTGTATCTTCTTCTTCTTCTTCTTCTTCTTCTTCTTCTGGGTTTTTTTTTTTTCCTCCCACAGCACAAGTTACAATGGAGAGTGGGGAGAAGCTTTAAGTGGCGTAGGTAATCCCTCCAGTTGCTGACAAGGAATAAGAAACCTGACGAAGACCACTCAACAGGTTTTTAGGTTGGTGTGTGAAAATCGTGGAGGATAAGGCGAAGGGATTAGCATGTTCTCTCGCTGTCTATTGATTTGTGTCACCGCGGAGTGCGCGCAGTATCTTTCTTTTTACAGGTGGATCAGACGGGTCCGTAGCTTGGCGTAAACACCCTATGCGGTTATTTTTGGCCAAAACTGCTAAGGGGGGGGGGACCCACATGATCACTGTGACTTTCTCTGTTGCTCGCTCCTCACACTTAAATTGACTCGCTCACTTTAACAACTTGGTGCTCGTTTCGCCGTTTCTCCAAACAAACCAAATAAAACCAGTGTGTTTTTATTATATTGTTATGTATTTATCTTCCTCCATTTCCTAGTTAAAAAAATACAAATAAAAATAAAAATAGTGTGCGTCCCGTGCCGCGTCACGCATGGCAACCACGACCTCTGCTTCGGGCCCTATTAAGGCTTGGGCGTGGCCACAGAAGTTCGCCCAACGGCTCTTTTCGTTCGAGAGTCAAGTCTCGGTGAACACCTGTGTCCATGTCACGAGCCACCCAGCTCTTTTTGCCAGAGCGACTCCCGACTCCTTGGTCATCTGAAAGAGCCGTGCCTTTGAAACGGATTGTTTGCGAGCTGCACGTCACCGCTTTACACAGAAAGCAGAAACGTCAAGGCATGGAGACAATGCGCTGACTCTGTGGAGGGGCCCCGAAGCGCTCACAAGCACTGCACAGGTCGGGCGATGCTAAATAATTGCTGTCGCTATGACGACCTCTTCTTTGTTCAAATGACCTTGCAAGGTCCCTCGTGTTTTTAGATACCTCTCTATCCAAACATCCAATCTAAATACAATCTTTACAATTCAGGAATTGTGAGGAAAGCGGTGTATTCCCTGTTTTGTTCGAGCGGGACAACAGCGCAGATGGAAAAAGCATGACGGGCGTGTCAGGGCAGTGCAAACTGGTGGAATATTACATGTGAGAGTGATGACTTTTCTCCTTTTTTTTTTTTTTTTTTCCCCCAAGCTTACTCTTTTAGTTTCATTCCACAACGTTGTGGCCACAGTTAAATAGTTGCTAGACCAGCGGGGTCTCGTGGGAAATTAAAAACATATTGTGGCACAATTTCCCTGTGACTCCCTGAGGATCCCCCAGGGAAGGCGCTTTTAAAATTTCTAATAAAGAAGACTTCAAATTACCGAGAAGGGACACCGCGTTAATTAAGATGGGGATTTCAGCGGGGTCAACTTCTTATATTTATCTGTTTACAGCCCAGGTTCGGAGCGCTGCGAAGACCGTTCGGGGGTCACTGCTCACGAATAACACTAGCAAACGTGTCGGCTTCTCGGAAGTGTCCCAGCCGCAATTTATGTGTCACAATAACATGAAATAATGCAATGATGAAACGCAACGTCATCTGGCACGCATTTAAGCAAGCGTTTTTTAATCACTTGGGGAACTTTATCTTTATTTTTCCTTGTGTCATCTGATGAGGTCGCCTATTCTGGAAAATAGTGCATTTTTCTACTCAATGAATTTGGTGCTTTCTTTTTTCCAGGTTTCAAAAGGAGTCTGCTGCGGCTGGATTTTGTTTTCCGTGCTCACATCGGTGCTTCTTCCCATGTTAATATGGATTTTTTTACAGGTTTCTCCAAGCGAGCAACTTGTTTGGCAATTGCGTGCATACAAATGGCTGTTCTGCAATAAATGCAGTTCATCGGGTTTACAAAAAATTACAAACAAATCCGTGCCAATGTCGCAAATAAACAGCTGTGTATTCTGAACTGAGCTATGCCTTTCTATAATTCGGTGTAATGTTCAAAGTTGTATTTGGTGTGGGCATACTTGGTGCTTAAGTTAAGTTATATGGCCAAAACCCTTTTTATTCAATACCATATTTCCATGCCGCCGTGTTTTTATATGAAAAACGGGGTTTGCACAAACATTTACGTAAACAATGGGTCCTTCTCGCGAAATAACGAAGGCACCGGGGGTTTGTTTTTACTTAATTGCTCATGTGTCTTCTGCCAAGGGACTATTTAGTTGCTAAATGATTGATGAGCGGCAAAGGGAAAAAAGGCTTGACTTGCTTTTGTTAAAGCATCAGTCTGCAATTTGGTCTTAATGCACCCCCCACCCTAACCCCAATGAAAGAGTGTTTATTTAATGATGAACTGTAATGAAGGGCAGATTGAAACACTCACAATGTTTTGGGGTTTGTACTTCCGTGCGACAATAAGCCGCGTGAGGATCCTCGTATCGCGACATAACCCACACTTTCTCACATTCATGTCATCTGCAAAGAAATTAATAAGCATGTCAGGAAAAAAAAACTAAAAACAACGGAAGCGAGAGCTGGATGCGTGGCTCAAGTTCCAGATCACCGTGCCCGCTCGGGCGTAATTACATCCTCGCGTGGACGTGAAGGTCAGCCGTCGCCTCCGCTGAGCCGCTTCTGCTGCCGATGTGCGGTACAGGCGTCTAACGCTGTCAGGTTTGTCGCCGCCTATCATTTCAATCTGCCGTTGCGGTTAAACGCACGTTTGGGAAGGCTGCCTTTTTTTGCCTTCGCCTGCATTGTGACGTAGTGGAAACGTCCATTCATCGCCGGCCTCATCAGCACAAATGCGGACAATCGACACATTTTTCTCACTGAAATCCGCCTTTTTCAGTACAGTGCACATTAAGTACAGGGAATTCATGTTTTGGTTATTAAGAAAGGAGGAGCGTGAAAACAGAACAAACAAATGCTCAACAGGTGTGAAATACAATCACCAGTTGTCTGGGAAAATACTTTGGCTTAGTGCCTCACGGACCGAATCGGGGGGTGAAAAAGGTTGTTTTTTTTAGCCGAGCCAATGTGCTGCTGATCCCCATAAAACACAGCACGGCCAATATATCGATTGCGGTAACGAAGAGCGTCCATCTTGCAACCCCCCCATGAACCCCCACCCCTTGTTTGTTATTCTTATCAAGGTCCACTACTCTGAAGGGAACTTGATATACATCCTACAGCCTGTGGTGTTCCTCCACCTTTTTTCTGCCACGACACACTGTTTACAATAAAACAAACCAACGGCACACTACTAACCACTAAAAGTGTCAAAAATCCGAAATCACACCGATTATTATGGCCTACAAAGAGTTACTGATGAAAGATTTGCAAATTACTTGTTCATAGCGAACACATCTTTTAAATGACTCGGGAGCTGGGAGTCACAAGAGCGGGCGAGCGAGCGACTAAATTATAGTCCGAGGCAATAAAAAGGGTCTAGGCATTGGTCATAATTCAAATGGAATGTGACTGATTCACACTTTGCATTCCACCAAATTAAATACCTTGGACAGAATGCAAGTCAAAATGTGGGAATTCCATTCACAACTCGAGCTGAACCGACTCTCTCGACTCGTTCATCGATCAGGAAGTCGAAACACGAAACCAGTCTTTACCGAGTGACTCGCAAAGACCGAATCTCAAAACGGAGTCAAACTTTTCATCACGACTAAAAGTTCAGTGTGAATCTAGAGCTTGTTCTGATGAACCCACTGTGGCTATTCTGGCTGAAACCGACAAATTCAAAAGATTGGTTCCTTTGTCATTTTGATAGTTGGAATAATCAAAATAATAATAACTAGCTCTTGATATTCAAGAGCTAGTTTCCATTATTTGTTTTCTAAAGTGGAATTTGAAGGATGTTCACGCCACACCTGGCCACCTCTCAAAACCCATGCTCACAACTCAAAAGAAATGCAAAATAATCCAGTGTCAGTGGTATTTCCATGCCCTCCGCCGTAGACCGGTATTCTGTTCCAGGTTTTACCCGGTTGCACGGGTGGCTTCTTTTTGTTTTTTGTTTACATTTGTATCACAGCGGAGGCCCTTTAAAATATGTTGGGCTGAGCTTAATTGGAGATAAGGCCAGTTTTATCTTGTGGCCAGCAAACAACAGGGTGGAGGCGAGCGGGAGTGATGGATGGCCCTTTTTTTCTCGCCGCTCCGCTTGTTTGTCTCCTCCCTCGCTGTGCTTAAAAATGACCCTTCAGAACGGACCAAGGGTGGAAACCAGTGTTCTCCGCTGTGCCCTGGGAGGGCACGCCTGCCTGGGTAATCCCTTTCTGCCGCTTTCCTCCTTTTCTTTTTTTTCCGCCCCTCCATTCAAACTGGTCTGCCGACGTTGATTTCTTCATTCCAGTGCGCGCCCTGACGCATCGACTTCGACGGCCGGAGACATTTCTTTTTTTCGCGGCGGTAACGACGGGAGTGAAAGATGGCCGACTTCCGAGAACCGGCCGAGCTAACATGTCACACCCCTTTCATTTCAATTTGACATTCTTCAATTCTTCTGTAATATTTCCTGCTTCTTTCCTTTCCCCTGGTTCAATCCGTAATATTTTCCTTCTTGCGTTGCAGCGTTTGAAAGGCCGTGGGGACCGGAATCGGTCATGCGTCGTGACTTGAAAGAAGTCTTGACTTATTGTCTGAGCTATGATGGCTACCAATGTGATTATGCTAAGGGGATGTCTGGGGCAGGGTGCAAACAGCCCGGCCTGCTCTCCTCACTTATGCTTACTGTCATTCACCGGCTCTTCACGGGCACACGCCAAGAAAATGGGAGAGAAATTATTACGGAACCACTTGAGGACATAAAAGAATCGGCTCGCTTTGCTTTTTTTTCCATTTGAGAGTCGGCAGTGTACCTCGTAGGAGCCACGGAATCAAAACCGGCGATGGCAGGGCGTCGTCGCCAACCAGGTCATCACAGCGCATGATATATTTTTGTGATTTCGGGGGAAGGGTACGGAGTCTGACACACTTGGAAATCTATTTCTCAACTTGCCGTCACCACCGGTCCAAAATAAACGCGCTGGAATTTTGACATCTGTCAAAGGGAATTACGCATACCGCGAAGAGTTGCAGAAAAGTTGTGATTCTTCGTGGTTGTTGGAGCTGCTGTTTATTATTAGAGGTCGCTGCTTCGCGGAGATGGCTACCCCGGTGTCTCCTGCGTTCCTTTGAAGCACTGGTTGTGCACGAGATGCAATTCAGCACATGACGGGTGGGGGCACGCAAAGTATGTGTACAACGACGCACGTGTCGCCGCCGCTTGCCTCCGCAATACGCATTAAAATCAAGTATATTGAGGGCTTTGGCGGCGGTCACAGAGTTAACGGTCCCGTATGCAAAGCGTTAACGCTACTAATCGGGAGCATTGGTCCTCACTCCCGTCGCCCATGCCCCCGTCAATCTATTGAAACCTCAAACATATGATTAGAATCGGGATTGCTGTGTGACCCCCGACCTGCGGTTCTGTGGGTTGGATGGGTTTGTAAATGATACGTGTTCCGCCGTCTTTCCCTCGCCAATGAGGTGCGCTAATGTCAGGTGAGGTGATATGAGGCCTTTTTTTTAATTATCTATTTATTTATTTATTTGCATTTATTTATTTTCATCCGTTAAAAGGAAGCTAAATCGCACTGAGTTGAAAGACCTTCATTTTTCGTTTTACTAATGGGAGCGTAGAGCGGAGGCAATGGGAAAAGGTCGGCTTCATTAGCCATTGGCCAGCGGATTTTAGATTTATTTGCTATCTTCAAAAGGTATCTTGGGGTGGGGGGGTGATTATCCCCTACCAATTATCAGCCCTGTTTTAGTCTGTAGATTTTATTGTTATACGCAGAACATTTCACAGCATAAAATAGTATATTTCACTTGGTATTAAAAACACTAGATGATAGTATAATACATAATACACATACATTATATAATATATTTAAAAACAATTAGCATAATAATAGTTGTAATAGTAATTATTATTATTACAATTATTAACAATTATGAAAAAAATAAACAGCAAATTAAGCAACCAACTCAAAAAATATTATTATGATTATGAATAATAATAATTAAATAATTCTTGATCATTCAGAATTTCCCCACAGGGATTCATAAAGTGTGATCTTATCTTTTAATATAATGTAATTCAGTAACTGCATATCAGTCTCTAGTAATGTCGCTCTCTATTACACATTATCAATCCACTTAGGTTTGGTCGATTTTCAATTTGAGATGGATGCGGGTACGAGTGCCCAGATTTGTATTTTTTTGGATGGGGGGCGGGGGGCAATCGTGACGTCACTTTACAATTCTGCTGAACACCTCCCCGGTTGGTGATGGTTTGACAGTGACTAATAGGGTTCAATAATCACCTGCATCACGGTAATGATCATCTTGACCTCTGCCACCGGTGCGATGCCCCCCACTCCCCGGGCCCCCCGAAGAGGAGCTTCCACCGGCGGCCCAGACAGCCCCTCCGAGGCTCTGGGCCGTAAATAACAACAAGAATCACTGCGGGTAAACTCCGGGGAGATCAAATGCACATTGACAGTCGGGGCTGTAACCACAGGAAGCCTTCCAATATTTTGAGCCACTATCAGAAGTGAGTTTCTCAGCTGACTGTCAGCCACGGTAATGGGAACGGGGCTGTCACTTCTGTCGGGATGACGCGGGGAGTCCGTGCATCGACTCCGCTCTAATCCAATGCCGCGCTCAGCAATATCAAAAGCTCCTGTTATGTTCGTAGCGAATGCAGGGGAAATTAAAAGAAAAAAATTGGTGACACAAAGTCGGGCGGCTTCATTGTCAGCGTTTAAGCTTTTCAGTGGTAAACCTTGTTAGTGGAACCTTGTACCGCAGAGCCCGGGGGATTTTGACCTCTACACTCTGCCCTTGAAGTTTCTGGAGCTTCACAGGCTCCCTGGAAGGCGTCCTGCGCTCCCTTGATCCTCGTTTTCACGCTGCTGAATATTGCATGCCAAACATCTGGGGCGGGTGGCGGCCGGCCATTCCCCACTAATGTCCGAGCCGTGTATATATACTGTGTATATATATATATATATGGTATATATATATATATATATGGTATATATATATATATGGTATATATATATATATATATATATATATATATATATATATATATATATATATATATAGTATATATATATGGTATATTTATATATATATATATATATAGTATATAAAGGGTGTATATATATATATATATATATATATATATATATATATATATATATATATATATATATACATACATACATACATACATACATACATACACACATACATACATACATACATACATACATACATACATACATACATATATATATATATATATATATATATATATATATATATATATATATATATATATATATATATCCAGCCATGGCTCGGAGCTCCGTCCAACCCCCCGCCCCCCTTCACATTCCCTCCGGCTTTGATGTGCGCGCCCACAGTGGCCGGCGGCATCCGGGAGCGATGTGCACACCTAATCAGGCCATCTCCATCAAAGTCCATATCACTGTTATCATTTTTCTTTTTCTACCGTTCTAGGAGGAGAGGCGTGAACCGAGAACTAATTAGAGGCGTTTTATGGGTGTGTCATTCTAAAACCTCCCTTTTAATTCACACACTCCTCCCTGGGATTTTTCCAGTTTTGTTTTTTTCAGTGATCCAGCTTAGTCTAATGGACTGCGTGATCCGTTTTCGGCTCCAAAAACAAGTCCTCCCAAATATCCGACCCAGGCAGCCCTGTTTACTTGTGTGATTTATGTTGTTTGGAAAACGCGCGTGTCGTGAAATGGGAAAAAATAGTGCCTCGAGAAGTATTCAAAACTCCTTGAATTCCATTCTGTAATCCCAGAATGAACCCTGCAAGTTTTGGTTCGAGCAAGGAGAGCCTCCGGGATGCACAGAAATCCCTGAGAATGTCCTCACAAGATTTACCACATAACTAATGGGTGACCAACTTTAACCATTACCCATCAATATTATTATTATTATTATTATTAATAATAATAATAATAATAATAATAATAATAATAATCGTTACAGTATAGAGGCCCATCTCCCTATAGTGAAAGTAAATAAATGAATCATCCTACTCCAATGATGGTTGTTTATTAACCATGTTTTGAATGTTTGAGTGACATGCCTGTGAGACTGGTGCCTTCTTTCCCTGGCACAAAGGAAGATTTTACAGGTACGGCTGAGATATACGAACACATCAATTATGTTATTGTGTTTTTGGCATTGTGCTGTGTGTTAAAGCCTGTTCCATTTTCTACATTTGCTAAAAATCTTTTTGTCTTTTTTTCGTTTTCGTGTTATTTTTTCTTTTCGGGGGTCTATTTATTTTTTTTTTTTTTAAGAGGGCCACTCTCCGTTCCATTAGCCGACTGTGTCGAAGGAAATAGTAACATTGAGCGGAAGGACATAAAAAGAACCGAGAGAGTGGAGGGTGAATGCAGCAGCGCACTACCCCTGGTTTTTCCCATTCGTGTTTTTTGTTGCTCTCAAGGGGGAAGGAAATGCTTTAAAAAAAAAGAGTGAACGGCGGGAGGAGGAGGAGAGGAATGATGTAACGTAAATGTAACGCAAAGAGATGCAACGAGCCCCGGCAGCAAGGCCCGGGGTGAACGCGCAGCTTTGCGTCGACATCCGTTTTGTGTTTTTTTTTGGCAGTCGAACAAATCGCGAGCAAATTATTTAAAATGACTTCAATGGCTGATTACCTGAAGCCCGTGCTATCTTTCCATTTATCAAATCAAACAACCGTTATGCTTAAGCTCCAGCATTTACATTCAATCATTTTTTCCCAGCTTGAATTTCACTGTAAATTTCGTCTCAATAATCGTCTCAAAGGCTTTTCAACTCCACAGACAGTACAAAAGTCATTTATTTGCCGTCATTTATCACGTAATTTTTGCCAATTACTCAAGCGCCTTCATAGATTCTAATTGAATGCAGGTGAGTGATTTCTCTTTCTCGCGCCTTGGCTCCACAGGGAGTCCCGGTTACGCCAGCAATACGTTGCACCCAATTCAAAGAAATGCGATATTATACGTATCGCACACATTATATATGCGTACAACTCACTATAATGTGTTCTACGACGGCGAAAATGAGAAGCTCACTTCAACCATTCTTGTAATAAAACAGGATCTGCGGCTTTCCCCCTCAGACTGTGACAGTGCCTCAGCATCACATTCCCGTCCGCTCTGTTTAGATGGCCACATCTCACTACCCCCCCCCCCCCCCGTACAACTTGTTATTCTTTTAACATAACCCGAGTGTGAGCGGGGGCGTTGGAGCTATTCCCGCTATCCCCAGCAGCAGTGGTGATTTTTCATCTCAGGGCGCTGACCCGTGGCAAATGTCCCCGGCTTCAACATTGCATCTGATGAGAATCTTCACAGCCTCTGCGCAACCGAGGATTATTTGTGAATCACGCCGCTGCGGGGCCACTCGGTGGGCTGAAGTTCCGCCACGTCCGATGGCTGAGCCCCTCTTTGCCAATCCGCCCCCGCGTCTCGCCGTCTTTTGGTAACGCCATGTGACCATTTCCAAACTGCGGCGTTTGTCCAGGTGACCCCCGCACTTGCTTGCTCAGTGTGAGCGGGCGCTCCCCCTCCGTGTCGGCCCCGGCCGCGCCAAAAAGTTCAGAGAACATCTATGCAAATGTTGAATCAGCTTGCGCCGTGTTGCAATCGGGAGCCTTGGCTTTGAGGGCTGTAAGGAAGCCATTAAATCAGGGAACATCCTGTCTCAACCTTAAACCTGCGTGAGCCAGGCTTAATGGTTCTCAACTGCCAATCAGCGCGCCGCCGTGTTTCACCACCCGCCGCAAATGAATTCAAATCCTCCTCCCTCATCCTCTGAATGCCAGCCCCATGACACACGGCCACTTCTCTGGTAATGTATGTCCTCCGTCAAAGTGATTATTTCGGGTTACTTAAAAGGAAAAAAGAGATGGGACGCCGTCAGATGACAGTCATAAAGAGGGTGTTTAAGGGTTTACCCCACTGGGACTTACGAATTAAATGGCAAGTGGCTGGTCTCTTAATGTATTTGAAATGGCTGGAACAGGGCTCTTTGGAAGAGAAAACACAGCCAAAAGAGTCTTAACGGCTTGACATTATACCTAATTAAGTAAGAATAGACGCAATATATGCAAATGACATGGAGTTAGGCATCTCTCCAAAGCGCGTCGCTGGAATGGACACCACCTTCATGTTAATGTGTGCGCGGTGTTACAATCGGGCACCCTGTGTGTTTTCGGCCCGAGGGTAGTTATTACCCCCTGGGAACCAGCACAGAGCGTCCATTTTAATGTACTTATGCAAAAATAAAAAAATCAAGTCAAACGGAATAACTTTGCTGCCCCAACTCTAAAACGACACTTAAGCGAACAGTGCTATTAATTAATACCGCGTGAATTGGCTTTGCTATATGTCTTGGGTTACTCTGAGGAAAACAATAGCTCTTTTCATTTGGTTTATCAACTGCCAAGCTGCTGGTGTTTTTCAGCTTGTCAACAGCCGTGCTGAGTCCCTGCTCGGGAATTGCCAGAGTCAGCCCCGTTACCTTTGCTAAATTTGGTGCGAGATGTAACAAGAGAAAAATGCTCCATCAACATCAATCATGTTGCAGATACAGACTCTGGTGAGCGAGAGAGAGAGAGAGAGAGAGCGAGAGAGAGAGAGAGAGAGCGCGAGAGAGAGAGAGAGAGAGCGCGAGAGAGAGAGAGAGAGCGAGAGAGAGAGGGAGGGAGAGAGCAGGAGCGAGGCTCTGAAGCCGAGAAATGAATCAACGGCGGCTCTGCCAACAACCATTTCCTGGGTGATACGAATGGAGAGGGGGAGGGAGAGGGGGGACTTCACCTCTGTCTCTGGGGACATCATTTGTGAACACCTTGGCGTTCTCTCCTGAGCCCAAAAGTTTTAAAGCAGAAGCAAAGCGTTCAGTTGAGGTGGGGTTTTTTTTGGGGGGGGGGGGGGTTATGGAGGGGGGTTTGAGTGTTTGCAAAGTTGAATCCTTTACCTCTGCCGCCTGCTCGATCAGATAAAGTGCGTCTGCAGAGGCTTAAGTGTGTCAATGATGGGGCAGGAGGGGGTGTGTGGGGTGGGGGTGGCAGGGAGGGGGGCTGGATCGATGATAGGTAACGGCTTACTTTCCCAGCTACTTTTCTAGCTCCAGTCAAAGAGAGATTAAACCAAGTCGATCTAATAGCACGTGCCACTCACAGGTCGCTCGCTGGTGGAAACTTTCCCACATCTCCCGCATTGATGAGCAGCAGTCATGTAGTCGCTCATGTGGCCGCCTCCTCGGAGGTACCCGTCTTCATTCCCATCGGACGCCGAGAGTCACTTCTCGACTTTGACCGAGAGATTCTACACCCTCTCACCACCTCGTCAGAAACCTGGGAAAGGGTCATCGCCTTATCCAGGCCAGGCCTTGCAGACGCATAGGGATTAAAAGTTCAGCTCGTTTGGAGAATTGCCTCTTTGCGATCGACTCGGTAAAAAAGGGATCCGTTCGATTTTCCGACTGTTCGTTCGTTTGATTCGGTCGGTGTAACAAGTCGGAAGAGTAGTTTCGGTTTCAGAGTTTTGGGTTTTGATTTCCATATTATTTATTTGGGAAGTGTAAATCAGTCACATTTAATATGAATCACGCCAAATGCCTTCACCCTTTTTTCCACATTCGTTTAATCCTCAGTAATAATTTTCTGTTGTCGGGTAGAAGATTGGCTACAGGGCTTGAGGCGCATGCATGACTCCTGACTCACAGCTCACTCTGCATTTGAGAGTCGAGGCCTCATGAGTCCACCCTGTGTGACTGGCTGCAGAAACACGGTCTGCAGTGCCTGCAGAAACAACGCCTGTTTTATCTGAGCGACCCCCAAATCCCGAGTTATTTAAGTGATTCATTTGCTACGAACTAATGTTTGCGAGTAGTTTGCGAAACCAAACTAGCACTAGTTTGGTACTGGTCTAGTTTGGCTTTAGCCATGTCTTAGAATTTGCAGTGAACACTCTTGCGCGCGTGAACACACACACACACACACACGCACACAGACACACACACACACACACACACACACACACACACACACCGAACAGACACACACATACACAGAAACACACACACACACACACACACACACACACACACACACACACACACACACACACACACACTCACACACACAGATCAAAGACCTCCAGGCCTATCTGCATGACACAAAACGCATCCGTATTTGCAAACAGAAAGCCTCGGTGTACATTTCTTGCCCTAATTACTGTTGTGGACATTGCCAAATAGCCGCCTGGCCGTCTCTACTGGGCCATGCACCGCAGCTGCGGCTTTGATTTGCTCTCGAACCATCCGAGATTGGAACACACCCTGCGGTCCGTGAAACGAGTGCTTGTGTTGTTCCACGAGTGTCTCTCATTTAGACATCACAGCTCTCATTAGCGGAGATCAAGTCAAAATCAAAGTCGGAACGCGCTGTGTATCTACAACGGCGAGACCGTGACGGCGCCAGTTTAATGATACACTTGGCAATCTATTCGGCTCGATTGTTATTTCGCCGTCACTCTTTTCTCTTTTTTTTCCCCCCTCTTCCCTGCGCCATCGTCTCGTTAGTTTAACTCCATTGCCATGCCATGCGCGGCGCTTTAATCCTTTCATTACCGCTGCCCCCTCCACTGTCTGTTTGTCAGAAACTGGCGGATCTTTCTCTTTCCCGTGACTGATCTGAGACAAGGGGCGTAGACACAGCGACGATTTATCTCCCCGAGAGGCGTTGGTTCTGATAGGTGTTGATGTGGTAGCTCATTTACAAAAAGTGTGTGTGCGTGTGTGTGTGTGTGTGTGTGTGTGTGTGTGTGTGTGTGTGTGTCTGTTGGGGGGGGTTCTCCCCCATTGTCTATTGCTTTTCTTTATTGAAGGAAGATTAAAGTAGCTCCGATGCCATTTGATAGCTCCGCGAGACAACTCGATTATTTAGTGGCTGGCTGTGAAGTTGTTGTGCAGCGGGGGTGTTGACCATGTACACGGCATTCATTTTTGTATTTTCTTTATTCCAACGATAAACTACCCCCCGCAACCACCACACACACACAAAAACAATCCCCCCCCCGAACATACGCAACGCGGTCGTGACAGACAGTGAATAACTTAGTTGTGCAGCTGTGCTTCCTCTGCTCTGTATCGCTTAACTCCATTTCCCCTGCGGTATGGGGGCCCGTCACCGCCGGGATGGACATTGTCATGTAGCGGCGCAGACGTCCCCTGATAGAAATCTCCCCGCTCCTCCTCTAGGTTTACACCAGATACGGGAAATGCTACACCTTCAACGGCAACAGGACCACGTCGAGGAAAACCAAACAGGGCGGGATGGGGAACGGGCTGGAGATCATGCTGGATATCCAGCAAGATGAGTATCTGCCCATCTGGAGAGAGACAAGTAAGGCACAAACCCATTTGGTTGATTCCAATCATCCATCAGATGCTACAAGGGGGAAGTTTTAAATAAACAATCCCTGTAGCGTTTCCTCCGCCTCGGACTGGCTGTGTCAAAAATCCCATTACCTTGCATTCAAGGTAGATTTCATTGTTGTTGTCGTCATTGTGGTGGTAGGTGTTTTTAATCCCATTCATTTCCATAGAAATGACCCCATCACCAGCGCTGGGTACGGTATCGTAGCCGATGCCCTTCCTCGTCTTCCTCTTCGCCGGTGTGCTCTTCAAACATGACATGATACACACTGTTTGCAATTAACTTCAAACTGCCTCCCAAAGCTGTCAGATAAGGAAGCCGCCTGAGATGCTTTTGTTCCACACCAACCCCCTCGACCTCACCCCCTCACCCCCCTCATCCCTCCCCTCCCTTTTTGTAACTCTCTGCACGTGCTCGTGCTCTTCTTCGGCAACAAGACGAAACTTCCCTGGAGGCCGGCATCCGCGTGCAGATCCACAGCCAGGATGAGCCGCCCTACATCCACCAGCTGGGCTTCGGAGTCTCGCCGGGATTCCAGACCTTTGTCTCATGTCAGGAGCAGAGGGTAGGTTCGGACCCGCCCCCCCCAACACACACACACACACACACACACACACACACCCACACACACACACACACACATACACAGACACACACAGTGATTAGACCTGAGCTGGAGTAGGCAACGCGTGTGTGTGTGTGTGTGTGTGTGTGTGTGTGTGTGTGTGTGTGTGTGTGTGTGTGTGTGTGTGTGTGTGTGTGTGTGTGTGTGTGTGTGTGTGCGCTCAGCTGACCTACCTGCCCCAGCCCTGGGGGAACTGCCGCTCCACCAGCGAGCAGATGATCCCCGGCTACGACACGTACAGCATCAGCGCCTGCCGCCTGCGCTGCGAGACACGCCAGGTGCTGCGAGAGTGCAACTGCCGCATGGTGCACATGCCCGGTAACGTAACAACCACCCCCACCCCACACACAAAAAAACATACACATCCAATACACACACACATTGGTTTGGTTTGTCAAATAAGTCATGTGTGTGTCAATTCAAGTGTTTCCCTTTCACCAAGTTAGAGTAGCGTAATGTGATAAGTGCTTATTGCAAATCCCTTAATCTAAGGAAACATTATCGGACAGATAGATGGATGGATGAATGGGTAGATCAATCGATCGATCGATAGATAGAAAGATTGTAAGTTACGTTTATTTATACAGCACCTTTCACAGAGACCAGTCACAACGTACAAATAAAATCGAAGATAAAAACAGATAAAAACACACATGGGAAACACGCACAAGTTAAAACATAAATAAAAAACAAAAAGCACATGCTACCTAAAAAACCGTCTGATCAGACGGGTTTTTAGCTGCATTTTAAAAGAGTCCACAAAGTCCAGAGACCCCAGATTTGTTGGGGGACTATTCCAAAGCTTAGGTGCTGGTGACCGGAAAGCACGAACTCCCAGAGTCTTCAAACGTGTCCGAGGGACACTTACGTGGAAGACCCTGGTTGAGGACCTAAGAGATCGTCTCGTGGTGTGTGGGTGCCCCCTGCACCCACACACCATGTCCATGACATAATGTGGAGCCTGGCCAAAATGAATTCTAAAATGAACAGGAAGCCAGTGCAGAGAGGTTAAAATCGGTGTAACGTGTGACCATCTGTTGGATCGTGTTAAAAGCTTAGCAGAAGCATTTTGGACGGTTTGTAAACAGTCCAGGGAGGATTTATTATGGCCTTATCCTCATCTTCTCGGTGTAGTCTACGTGACTAGACCGAGAAGATGAGGATAAGGCACCAAGGTTCTGCCTGATCACTGAGTGAAGGTTATCAGGAGCACTAATCAAGACATTAGTTTTATCTGCATTTAGCTGCCATCCACTTCCTAATTGCATTGAAACAATTGTTCAATACAGAAAGTCCATCAAGTTCATCAAGTTTGAAGGGAAAATATAACTGGATGTCATTGGCGTACAAATGATAGATGTTGCTGAAACTACTGATAATCTGTCCTAATGGAAGAATGTAGGACAGGGACAATAAGGACAATAAAATAGGCCCCAATATCGAACCCTGGGGGACTCCACATGACAGAGAAGCGGTGTCCGACACAAAATCACCTACAAAAATTTAGAGAGTCCTATCTGTGAGATGTGAGAAGAACCACTCCAATGCAGTCCCAGAAGTGGCCTCAACAGTATCGAATGCTGCGCAAAGGTCTAATAAAACCAAAACCGAACACTCGCAAGCATCTGCAGCCATTTGGATATAATTTGAAACCTTGTAGTGTAGAGCGTAGTTTACGAAAACCATTGATTGAAATCTGTCCAACCTGTGCAAATCGCTTTGTTTGAACAAGTTGCTTTTCAGCAATGTTTTAAAACATTTTAGAAAAGAAAGGGTTTAGAAATCGGCCTAGTTCTCAGGTAAGGAGGGGTCCAGGTTTGGTTTCTTCAACAAGGTTGAACAATGGCCTGCTTAAAATAGCTAGGGACACACCGTGATAAAAGAGAGCGGTTTATAGATTCACCAAACAGGGACCAATCAATTTAAAAACCTTTGAGAAGAGAGCTTGGTAGGAAATCAAGTGGGCTAGAGGAGGGTTCCATTTTTCTGAACAGGGCTGTATTATCTTTTAAAGAAATTGGAAAAAATGAATCCAAGATGCATGGGTTGGATGCATTAGAATAACCACTAATGAGTGGACTGGATGAGGGTAAGATGTTTGCCCTAATATTTACAAACTTATCTATAAAATATTCAAGGAAGTTATCTCAGACACTGTTAGAGAAAATTGGCAAATTTGGAGTCCCTGGAGAGACAATAGTGTTGATTGTATCAAACAGTACTTCAGGATTTCTCTTGCTGAAACGAAATTAGATGAGAGAAATAGGATCTCTCAGCCTTCACAAAGTCATTGTGGATACCCATAATTTTTCTGAGTTGTAGCCTGTGTACTTCAAGCACCACAAGCACTGGGTCATCGACATTTGCACCTAAAACTCCAGATCGTTACATTTATCTATGGGGGTGAGTTTATGGAGGGGATTTTTCTGAGTTTGAGAGCAGCCACTTTATCCAGCATAGAGGAGCAGTGAGTGTTAAATGATCACAAACAAAAAATGTAAAAAGTCTGGAAACAAAGTTTCCAGACAGATACAATCAAATTACAGTATATTGTTGTTGATAAATATTCATTAAACAGTGGAAAAACAACTATGTTATATACTATAAAATACATTTAAAAAAAAACGACATTTCAGGTTAATCACTGTAAAATGTAGGTCATTTATTAGGTACATTATGAAACTGCCCAGCCTACTACAGTAATTTCTAAATAAAACGTTGTTTTTTCATGTAGAATAACTAAGAAATAATGTATAAAAACATAAGTACATGATACCAAGACAAATGTCTTGCACATTTACAGTATTAATCAGTTATTTCAGAGAATTATTAGATTTTAAAATGTTCATTGGACAGTGGAAACACAAGCATGGCACATCAAAAATAGCTACATTTAAGGCCAATCTAATTTAACATTTTAGTAAAATATTTAAAATAAAATAGTTTTGTATATATTTTATAAAACTGCCCAGTCTCTCAGTGAGAGACACGGCACAGTGGTACTTTGACTTACGAGTTTAATTTGTTCCGTGACAGAGCTCGTAATCCGTTCCAGCCCCCAAAAAACCACCCCAATCTTTTTTTGTTACGTGTTTTTAAATAAGAAAAATGTATTTATAAAAAACAAATATTGTATAAAAACATAATAAAACATAATAAAAGAGAATGTAAAGAAATAAACTGGTTTTATAAAATGTAATTACCTTGCCGATCAGACGGCGGAGGAGGTTGGAGGAGTTTGTTTCGTGCTTTTTCGGTCACTTCCGTTTGTTGCGACACTTTATTGCTGAACTTATTTGCTACAATTATTTTTCTATTTTTTCACTTCACTTTCCCTTAACTTAAAAAAGTTAGCCAATTCCATCACACGCACACCTCTCTCATGATTTTCTAAGATTTCATGCTTTAATTCAATCGACATCACCCGCTTCTTCTTCTCAGCACTTACTTTCTTAGGACCCATGGTTAGAATTGTTTTTTTTGGCAAAATAACTGCACAATAAGCACAAATCGCAAGCACAAACACAAAAGAGATGCTTCCACAGTCAGGTTACCAGGTGAAGTGAAGGAGTGGGAGGCGGGATGCTGGCCGCATTCGCTCGCCACACCAACTAGCAGCGGCGCAGCTGAAGCTTGCTCCTCATAACTCATGTTTTTGCTCGCAAATCAATACAAAAAATCGATGGAACGACGGCTCGTAACTCGAAAAACTTGTATGTTAGTGCACTCATAAATCAAGGTACCACTGTACAACTGTTTAATTCATTATGGCATTTTATTGCAAAGTTAAACTTTACAGTAAATTACCAACAGCAGTGGTTGCCAGAATTTCATTTCTTTTCAGGTACAACGACAAAACAAAACAAGCGATATGTTGCTAAGGAATTCAATAAAATATATTGAATCCAAATTATTTTGTGTTTGTTATTATATTTAAGAATTTTAGTAATGTTTAGTCATTTTATTAGCCTCTCGTTGTCCAAATCTGCACCAGACTTGATCTGCTACGTATCATTCCGTCGCGGAGGATGGCAAAAAGTTTAAATATTTAACTTGCACAAAGACAGGTCGTAGATATTCCTGTATGCGCAAACCATCTCAGCGAGTCTTGCATCGAACGTCTCCATTCTGAAATGAAATGAGGATAAACAGTCCTCACACCCCTCGCGACAAGTCACAAAATCTCGGAGGTGTGCGACGCCATGGCTTCACCCCCTGGTGATGTCATTAGCTTTTATGTTAGCAATCAATCGACGATTGCTTGTAATGCTTAACAACTATCGATTAAGGAAATTCCTTTAAATCTGCATCCCTTGTTGGCATAGATTTCACAGTCAACAACTCCTTATGGTACATTACAAAGGAAATAACAATTAAAGCCCATTGTAAAGCAAGGTACAGACGACTACTGATTAACTTTAAGAAACTGTTTTTGCATTTACACGTTCTCTGTGAAAAACAGATTGAACTGATACAATAAGTTGTACAGTATATTCACAAAGCAGTGCTGAGATCTTGAAAAAACAGCATGAGTCCATACAGCATATGAAGGATTATCATGAAAAAAATTGCCACTTGCCCTACCACTTGAGTCCAGACTTGACTGAAGACGATGCTCAACATGGGAGTCTCACACAGACATGATGTTCAAGAAACTGGAACTTATTGTCACCAGTTTTGCTTGAGGACTAACATGTTGTCCATCAGGTGTTCCCTGTGGACTGACATGATTCTCTCTGCAGCCAGAAAACAGAAACAAAGCTAAAGCTAGATTCATGCAGATCTTGAGCATGATGCCTACACAGCGATAAACTCACAGCCTTCTGTTGTTAAACTGAGCTCCAATCTAACTACGCTTAGAAGAAACCAGCACTCTGGAATATAGTTCTGCGGGTCACTTTTATAATTGATGTAATATCAGGGCGAAAGGTAGATACGGTCACATTTCAGCACAAACCCATCATCAGCGTTTGTTTCAGCTCGACTTGCAGCCTAAATACACAGACGCTTCCATTCAAGCAATCAGATAATCGTCACGTTCCCTTCAACACTGACCAATAACCAACCAAATGCATGATGGTGGTGAAAATTAGCTGCAATTGATGGTATATGTAATACATATCAATACAGGTATATAGCCAAAAATAAATGTAGATACCAAAGAAAATCATTTTTACAAATACCAAAGCACAAACAATTTTAATGTATATGAAAAGTTCAATGGCCCAAGATTTGGTACTCGGCAACTATCTATTGTGCCATTGAACATTGGTCAGTGTCGGAGAAAAGGTGTGATTGTCTGATTGCTTGAGTGGAGGCATTTATGTTGCAAGTAGACAGGGCTGAAACAAATGCTGATGGCCGCTGCTTACCTCTAATTAGCCTTGACAAGACTGGTGTCCGAGTCATTGGGTCCAGACATGACTGAAGACAGGTGGGACAGAGTCTCATACAGACATCGTACGGTGTTCAGGAAACTGGGACTTTGAGCAGGTGTTGTCATCATTTCTGCTTTAACACAAACAAGTTGTTAATCAGGTGTTCGCTGTGGACTGGCATGATCCTCTCTGCAGCCAGAAAAAAGGACAACAACATTTTTCATAATAATAGCAATAATAGTAACAACAATAATACAACTATTTATATAGCAGTTAAAAAGTTGCAGCGTGCTTCTCATGACACAAATAAAGAAAAGACAATAAAAACAAAAACACAAAACATTTTAAAACAGAAAAAGAAATATAAGATGGTAGCAAGAGAGATAGAGAGAGAGAGAGAGAGAGAGAGAGAGACAGAGAGAGAGAGATAGAGAGAGAGAGAGAGAGAGAGAGAGAGAGAGAGAGAGAGACAGAGAGAGAGAGACAGAGAGAGAGAGGTGTGCGGTTTCCTCATTGCTTTTTCTATGCTTTGAGCCGATCACCTGCGCCCTTTTGGGTGTACTCTTGTTTTTCAAGTTTACCTGCATCCTTTCAAAAATATTGCTGTAAAACATCATGGAGAAATTAACTGCGGCACCCTTATTTAAAAAACGTGTGCGTCTCGTATGTAGAGAAGGCTGAGACTCCAATTTAAGACAAATATCAACTAAAATATATTTGACTGACAAATAGATCCTTAGAACCAACAAGTTCAATATCTATACCATGTGTAAAAACAAGGTCCAGAATGCACCCTCCCGTGTGTGTAGAGCCAGAAACGTGTCGCATAAAATCGAAGGGCTAAGTGAGGTTTAGAAATTCAGAGGCAGTGTTACACATAGTATCATCAATATGAAGATTAAAATCCCCAACCATTAGGACGCTGTCCAGCTTTATAATCAATGATAAAAAATCAGCAAAATCTGATAAGAGGCAGCCGAGTGGGCCTGGTGTCGGTAAATTAAAATACAATAAATAGGACTCTGGACATTCGCAATTGAAATGAACAATAAGACTTCCATCTGGCATAATGTATAATTATAATGCATATAAACTTGTTCTTAAAAACGACGGCAAGTCCGGCAAAACGGCAAAACAAATCATAAAGGACAGATGACCAACAGAGCGAGTATTGAGAGCCATCTTGACTGGCGAAGGCAGAATAGCAGCAGAGCAGGCAGAGACTCGAGGCAGCTGGCGGAGGTTCCCAATGCACACACCACGGTGATCCAAGTAAGAGAGTTTGTTTCCACCTGTAGATATGCGGTGTGGAAGGGAGGCCTTTTCCCGAATAGTGGGCTGTATGGGGAAATTGCCTGGTGAGGGCATTAATGACAGATAAGACCAGTATGAGGAGCTCGCGGGCTTGACAGTATTCTAAGGTTCCATCATCGACCGAGATGGAGCTTCCGGGGAGGGCGTGTGGGATGCAAACGTACGTTAGTCATGTGGAGAGGACTGTACAACGTGCGTCAAGTTGGCCGACTACCCAGCCTGTTCGGGTGGACTCCGTCAGTCGTGAAGTGGGAGAAACGATCCCAAAACATATTTAAATTGTGAATACAACTAATATTGTGAGCTCTGCAGGTGGACTGGAGCCAAGCGTGGAGGCTGAGGATTGTGTTGAAATGTCCTGCTCCGTGGGCCAGTTTGGGAATAGAACAGGAAACAAAAACAGACTTTCCACAACTATTTAAAAGGTTAAAAAGGTTGTTAAAATCTTTTTTAGTCCGCTCAGACTGCTGACGAGGTGTTTGACACCATGTTAACTATTACACGTACGGGACTGAGCACAGCAGCCCCGGGAGCTTACCTAGGATGACAGGACTGTGGCACCCGGAAAGCTGTGTGTGGCTGTGTTGAAGAAACTGATGTTTCTAGTTATGGAGTCCCCAACTATTGATGTGGTTGAGGAGAAGAGGGGATGAGGAGATGACGGCTGTGAGTACTCATGGTAAGAAGGTGCGCGATCTCTTTCCACACGGTGTGTTGAAGTTTGCCGATGAGGATGGGGTGTCAGAGTTCCCTGCGTCCAAAGTGTCTGATCGCGGCATCTTTTAAGATCTTACAATCGGAAGAGGAGGTCGTAACCCGCGATGAGGGCCGTTGATTTGGCTTCACCGTGGAATGGCAAGCCACCAGTGATGTGGAAACTGCAGCCGCCTTCGGGAAGGGATCCAGATAAGGACGAGTCGGAACGGCGGGAGCACCAGCTGTGCAGACCAGAGTGTCGTCAGATTGGGTCGTGTAGCGGTTGGAGGGGCCTAAGCGAAATGCTGAGGCAGGCCCGTTCGAGTATCCCTTGCGACCGCGGACCACCACCTCAGCCAAGGATCATGATGGCCAGGTGTCGAGAAGGAAAAAAGCCGTGGGCAAGCAGAGAGGTCCCACAGTACTGTGTCCTGGAGGGATGCACTGAGCGAGGCAATCCGCCTGGACTGCCCAGAAGCCACATCCACAAAGCTGGTAAAAACAGAGTCCTTCTTCTGCAGTTCATCGGAGAGCGGTCAGATATCGTCCCTAAGTTCAGGGATCTTTTGGTTTGCTTTCTGGATTAGCACACAGTCCTCACAGGGCATATTCGGCATAGATGAGGTAAGCTGAGCCACCAGGCTAAAGATGAGCCTAAACCAACTGAGCTGTGATAAAATGGAACAAAAGATGAGTAAAACCGCGGCGATCAATTCCCATCAATGAGTTAAAAACATTAAAAAATATAATTAGTGCTGCTGTGTGAAGAAACTTCTGCTCACATGCTCAATTCTCTATGGAGACATGGCAGTGTGTGCCGGAGTAGTTGTGCTGTAGATGTCTTCATAGATAGATAGATAGATAGATAGATAGATAGATAAATAGATAGATAGATAGATAGATAGATAGATAGATAGATAGATAGATAGATGGATAGATGGATAGATAGATAGATAGATAGATAGATAGATAGATAGATAGATAGATAGATAGATAGATAGATAGATAGATAGATAGATAGATAGATAGATAGATAGATAGATAGATAGATAGTGAGATGGATGGATGGATGAATGGATAGATCACCACCATAAATTATTTAAGATCCCCTAAATGTGTCTAGAAAGTATAGATCACCACTCTGTAAATATAATTTATTCACTCATAAGAAACTGCATATTATTCATTTCTAAATTCTCGAAAATTGACGCTCCTTCATAGGGAGCGTAGCTATTTATTTTTTTGTAGCTCTACGATCTTTGAGACGGACACGACACAAGCATACCTTTGTCACTTACTCCATATTAAATGATGAAGCGCGATGTTTTGGTCTGGGGACCCTCTTCAGGCACAAGGAGGTCCCGGAACGAAGCGTTGCAATTAATAAGTAAATATTGAGCTGAGTGTGGACAGTGTGCGGGTGTTCCTGTCTCCTCTTGGCTCCGTGGTTCGACTCTGCAGACATCAACTGTCACAAAGACTTTGATTCACCTGGCCCTGCGCTCCAATCTTTGGAAAAGTTTTACCTACAAATAATAATTATAGTAATAATGATAATTTGAAATCTGAAATTATTATATTATTAAAAATAATAATATTAAATGGGACCAATCATGTGCACGGGAATGTATTATCAGCAGGGGGGGCTGCCCTGGATATGTGCAAGCGCGACAGCTTACATGCACAAGCGTATTAATGTTTCAGTCAAGACAAAAGTCCCGAAGCCCCAAACAAAAAAATGTGATCAGTCAGTGACTGATCACTTTTTTTTACATGTGTCATCCGTTTTGTTTTTTTAGTGGACAGCAGGGCTGCCAAGTTTCACCAAAAGTTCGGATTGAGATGAGGAAGAAAGAAGGAAATATACGTAGAAATAAAGAAAAAATATGTTTACTTAATTTGGGATTCTGAGCATGACAAATACAAGGCATGGTGTGTGAGTGTGTGAACTGGTTGATATGTGTGAGTCTCACAGTCAAAGCATGAGACTTGGCAGCTCCAGTGTGCAGCGGTGGGGAGCAGAGACAAGCTTAATTTGAAAAAATATGTTTTTGTAATCCCAAAACCAATGACATATGAATCAATCAAGTTCAGGTTCACGTTCAGGAGATTATATGTCACATACATATACATCAAATTATTTACTGTTATATGGAGATCTAGGCAGGGAGATCCTGACTGGTTGTTGCATTGCCTCGCTGGTTGGATGCATTTTGATGAAGCCTGTCGCTTCGTGGTGGTGGATAAGGAGGCAGGAAGGACAGTATTCATCCTCCACAGCTGGTCAAGGAACCGAGTCAAGTCATTCAAAACTCTCGGACAGAGGGGACGGAGGGATGTAAAGCGCTCCTTCCTTTTTCTTTCCAAGCGACGGAGTTCCTTGTTTACCACCCTTTCCATCTTCATTATTTGGAGAACGATAATCTGTGGTGTCCATGCGTCAGATCCAAAATATTTGGAGGCTGGAGATGACTTCCCTCCAACTATTTGGGATCTGACGCACAGATGCACATTTTTAACAGTCTACCCAAAATTCTTTATGTTTTTTAAATTTTTCTTTTTCATTTTTAAAGTTTAGGGTTTATTGCTGCGTGGAGAATGCAGGTGCTGCAACCTCCACTAGCCACCCCATTCGCCTTCCCACACCAGCGAGACCTAAAAACTCACTTTTTCAGTGCTTGTGTACATACATTTGGGTCTCTGATGGACCTACAAACACACAAACTGCAAAATAAGAAAACCCAGTCAGTTTTTCTGTGAGCTTCAGAAAACATATCCTGAAATAACCCGTTCAGATTTGCAAGCCCTTCATAAGGCGCTAGGTGCCTCTGTAGAATTAGCTCGCCCATCTGAGTAACTTCAGCCCAACAAGCTCCACTCTGTTCATTTCACAGACCAGCACAAATCTTTTAAAAGAAAGAGAAATTAACCAATAAAAAAAGTGTGTTTTTATTGCAGATGTATTTATTTTATTTATTTAATTTTATTTTCCGACTTTACATGAAACATAAAATCCCTGTGTGCAGTGCAATGAAAGTCGGAACAAACTTTTAAATTAGGCCTTGTAGATCTGCGCCACCCACAAAAACAGAGCGTCCTGGAAGAGGATGGTTTAGAGGCTTGTTACAATGGTTAAAATGCATAATCTGAGCAGTATTTTCACCTAAACAAAAAACAAAAATATGTTTTGGGGACTGAAGAGACCTATATTAACTTGTTAAAAAGGAGCATAATAGGTCCCCTTTAAGAATGATAAAATACTAACAATAACGAAAGTGTATTTTTACTAATAAGAATAATATTCATAAATATACAGTAGCTGCAGGTAGCAATGCACAGAGTCCAGTTTAGTTGCAGCAATTTGTTCTCCTGATTAAGGTATACAGTATAACAAAATTAATTGTCAGTAATGGAATACGTCCTTATGTTATAACGGCAACACATCTGGCTTCGATGTGCCGTGTTGGTCAATGGTGACAATGACGCGTCGACAACTCTCTGTGACCAATTACAGTTTTCCGAGTCCTGTGAAACGCAGCATTACTACTAACACAAGTTACAATTTTCCAAGTTTCCCTGGAATGCAGCATCGTCTCGACCCAGTGCAAATCCTAACCAACCACTACACACCAATGGAGTCTACGCCGCACGACTCGCCGGATGCGAAATACCCCCCCAGAGAGACTACCTAAACATACAGTATATAACAAATAGAATTATGATGTCACAAAGCGCCCTACTCCACAAACTAATCAAGCTACGCAAACGTTCTGTGACTTCTGGTAAACTTGTTTTTTCACTAATTCCTGCTCCAAATGTAGATCGATGTGTTTCAAACTTTAACCACAAGATGTCTGAAATGCCCCACTTCCAACAAGGCCTCAACCATGTTTGTGGGTTCGGCGGTTGCCGTGCACCAGACACATCTTACCCCTAAAATGCCAAAGAGAAAAATAATATTAAAAAGCCTGCGGACAGAACCCCTAATAATAATAATAATAATAATAACAATAATAGCCTTTATTTACATAGCTCTTTTCATACACAACTTCAACTCATAGTGCTTTACATTAGGATAAAATAAGAAATTCAGGCATTACAGCAACAAAAAACAGTGCAGTCAAGAAAATGATACACATCAAATAAGATAAGAAATAACACATATGTACACATCTATTTACGCAAGGCAAGTTCTGACAGAAAACTCTTGGATTTGCTTTAAAATTATCTTTATTTATTTTGCATTTTTTTAATTTGGGCGTCCGGGCTCTACTGCTCATCCCTCCCAGTGCATACAGCAAATATACGCAACCTTAGTAAGGTAGAAATATAGGAGTGATGAGCTTTAGCCCCACCATTTGATAGAAGGGTAGAGCCTAACAGGTGGATGCAGGGGAGCTGGCAGGAGCCAATGCAGGCAGCAAGCAGGCAGCAAAGCAGGTAGAGCAGGAGGGATTGGCTGCTTAATCAGGCTGGTCCATAAGAGTGTAGAAGCATGTGGCCCCATCAAGTTGTCCGACAGAACAAGCTCCACGAGCTATGCCTCATTAGCCCTATGCTAACTAGTAGCATAGCAAATGCAAGTCAAAGTATTGCAGCATTGCTAATTAAAGTGATAGAAGGCCACCAAATAGTTAAAAAGCAAACAATCAAAATGCATTTAATAAAATAAAATAAAAATAAATATTATACTCCTTTTCAGATTGGGGTCATGAATTTGAACCTTGAAGGCTCACGATCGTTCCTCAGTGAATTGTTTCTCTTGAATGACCGTTTTTTTTTTATTGATTGAATTACCACAATTTTTTTTTCCTCCCCTTTAAAGAGAAAAAAATGTATCATGATCTTTTCCAGAGCTTGCTCCCAGATAATGTTGGCATTCATACCCTAGGAGTATCCTTCAAGTACTTGGGTATTTGTGTGAATGACAGGCTTTCTTTTAGAGTGCATATTAACAACCTGTTGAAGAAAATTAAGGTTAGGCTGGGTTGTTATTATCGAAATATAGTCGGCCATAATTTAGCAGTGAGGAAAACCCTTGTACAGGGTACTTCTTAAGTGTTCTGGACGATGGGGACATTATTTACACGCATGCTTCCTCCTCCAAACTTCACTGCCTACACTCTGTATCACAGTTCTCTATGTGTTATATCCAACTTATTGTCACGTACACGTCACTGTACTGTATGATCTGGTCTCCAAGTCGTCATTAAGCCTAAAGAGACTGTAACATTGGTATATTTTTATTTACAAAGCCATATTGGGTTAACTCCCTTCATATCTGAGTAATCTTCTATCACTCACCAACAGCTACTATGATTTTCATTCCTCTAGATGGCTGCAGGTACCCAAGATTTGCTCAGAACTTGGTAGAGCAGCTTTCTCCCATTTTGCGCCCTAGTCATGGAATAACCTTCAGAACACCCTACAGTGTAATCATTTTGTCTCCCTGGGAGAGTTCAAAGCTCTGATAAAAAACAGTAACTTAAGAGTGCAATTGCTATTGCTAAGCTGGTGTTGTGAGGTTGTACGAGGTGGTTGATGGAATGGAGTCAGGCCAAAACATGTCCAGTGGAGGGGTTTTGCAAGCCACCTGGGCATTTATTTACAATTACACCAAAAATACAGAAAATAATTTCATTTCATTTCATTTCAAATGACACACAGTATATAATCAAAGTCTTGAGTGCTTGCAAAAAAACAAATGGAAAAACAAGTCTCTCAGGCGCCCTGTTCCCTCCACATGTGTCGTGTCGCTCTCCTTCCTCCTTCCATCAGCTATTTTGGCTGCTGTCCCGCCTCCACAAGGAGCCAATCAGGTCACCCCTTTGTAATTGCCTCCAAAAGGTTGCATCTGGGAACACTACTGGATCCATTCATAACATAATATAATAAAATACCTTTTACAAATAAGATTATACCTTTTACACATATTTTATACACTTTCTCTACATACTCTGCAATTCTGCTACATAGTGCAAATGCCCTCCTTTGTGAAAGAGAGAGTGAATAAGAGTGCTTCGTCACATTTCTCACTGCCTCCCCTCTGGCTTGTACATCTTAGCCAGACGTGACAGATAATCTGCAATAAGATTTTTCCTACCTGGACAATGCTCAATGGTGAGCTGGTATGGCTGGAGGGCTAGACACCAATGCAGAATTCCGGAATTGAGATGCTGCTTGGACTGCATCCACTTCAGGTCTCTATGATCAGTGAGCAAGACAAATTCCCTGCCCAGCAGGTGATAATGCAAAGAGTCAATTGCCCATTTGATGGCAGGTCCCTCTTTCTCAACTGTGGAAGACCTCTTCTCTCTGTCAAACAGTTTTCGGCTCAGAAACAGCATCAACTTCTCTTCAATACAGCATCCTTGAGCCAGCACAGCTCCTAGTCCAACACCAGACGCATCCACTTGCACCAGGAACTTCTCTGAAAAATCTCGACTTTACAAAAGAGGAGCTTGGCTGCATTTTCAAGGCCCTAAAGGCCTGTTCACACTCCTCAGTCCAGCGCACTCTGCATGAACCTGTCTTCTTGGTGAGATCAGGCAATGGTGCAGCTTATTTAGCAAAGTGAGGGATAAACCTTCTGCACCACCTTCTAGAGCATCTATTTTTCACATGTCAGCACCAAGGATTCCAGAATGTAAAGACGGTGAAGACCCAGATACTTTTTTTGTATGGTTTGAGCGAATTGCTAGAACCTCGGGGGTAGGCAGCCCCACCAGAATGGTAATGTTATTGACTGGTAAGGCTCTCGAAGCATATGTTGAGGTGGATGAGGAAGAATGTGCATCCTATGATGCCGTTAAAGCAGCTGTACTGACTAAATACAACATGACTTAGGAGACTTATCAACAAGTGGTTTCAGAAGTGGGATAGTATGCCTTTGTGGAGTTTGACCCTACCAGATGATGAACACTGGACGTGGGCAAGACTGCAGGAGCAGTGGGAGGCCCTGAAGGGGAGAATGAAGACCAAATGCTTGGGTTTGAGCCACCAAACTGAGGAGGAGTAACAGCTGCTGGTAATAAAAGACAAGAGTCAGTGGTACAGGCAAAAATGATTACTGTGAGTACCCCAAACTCTGAACTTTGTTACCAAAACTTCATATTGGAAATGAGAGACTTTAAGCACCGCTCGCGGAAAGCTCTTTTATTCCAACAGATTAAGGAAATTAAAGACAATGTATTGAGTACATTGTACACATACATACACGGCACACAACATTCTTTACCTCACCATCTTGTTTCTCAGAGGATTCCAGCAGAGCAACCATGTCTGTCTTCCCAGCAGAATATTGTACCACTTGTTGTGAGGTTGGACGAGATGGTTGATAGAACGGAGTCAGATCAGGCCAAGAAAGTCCAGCGGAGGAGTTTTGCAAGCCACGTGGGCATTTATTTACAATTATCCCAAAAGTCAAGAAAGAATGACATACAGTATATTGTAGCATGCAGCGAGGGGAGATGGAGAATGACTCGGTCGAGTCTTTTCAGTGGTAAAACAAGAACGTGTTTATTCTACGAACACTCAAACAGCTCCTGACAAACTTCAACAGGGAAGCACGTCTTAGCAAAAAAAACAACTTTCCCCCTGGTCCCTCATCTCATCTCCTCCCCCTTTACCCCGGGGCACCCTGGGAAATGAAGTCCACTATTACCCCTGGGACGCTACACTGCCCCCACCCAAGAGGTTAGCTGTCTTCAGCAACCCATGAATCAAGTACAAAGTGCCGCAGGTGTTGGGGAAGCTGACTCTGCGGTTGGGGCTTTCCTCTGGCAACAGAGGTTGGAATGGTCACACGGAGCTGGTCCTCAACTCCCGACACCTCCCCGGAGCTAGGGGCTGTTAGGGAGCGAGACAGTCACGGTGGAGGGCCACAACCAGGTTCCGTTTGACCAGCCGCACCCTGTACACCACGTCCGACAACTGTTCTAGCACCGAGCAAGGTCCAACCCACTGGCTCGACAGCTTGTGAGAGAGGCCCTTCTGTCTCTCTGTACAGTAGACCCACTCCTGGGTCCCGGGTGCAAAGTCTGTTCCCTGGCAGCAGGAGTCATAGGCTTGCTTCTGCCGGGACCCGATGTCCGCCAAGGCCTGCCTGGTCAACCTGTGCACCTCCCGCAGCCTCTCAGAGAGGTTGTGGAAGTAGCTCAGACAGGGACCTCCTCCCACCCCCAGCTCCCCAGTTCGGGGCGGCCCGAACACCAAGGCGACTAGGGTACAGAGTCACGCCCACAGGTTGAAGCTCCACCAGTCCATCACCGGGTGCAGAAGCGTGGTCTTGGTTTAAGTTTTTCCCAGCCACAGGCAGTCCTCGCTGAAAACCGCCGCCTCAAAGTCCCGCCCCTGGTCACTGTGCAACTTTTCCGGCGCACCGAAGCGGCACGACATCTCGTTGACCAAGTGTGTGGTGGTGGCGGTGGTCTGGTCAGGAACTGCGTACGCCTCTGGCCACTTAGTGAAGTAGTTCATGGCCACAATGATATAGCGGTTCCCCCGGTTGGAAATTGGAAAGGGGCTCAGGATGTCAACGCCCACCCGCTCCATGGGGGACCCCACCTGAAACTGCTGCATCGGGGCATGTAAGTGGTGGGTTGGTCCCTTCTTGGCAGTGCAGGAGTTGGTGAACCAAAAGCTCCACGCCCTGCTGACATCCTGGCCAGTAGAACCGAGACTGGAGTCGGCGGAGGGTCTTGGTGACCCCAAAGTGGCCCATCCCCACCAAGCCATGGACAAGTTGGAGGACGTGAGGCTACAGCTGGTGAAGAGCCAACAGCTGGAGGATCTCATGGTGGCCCCCCAGGGCCTGCCAGCGTTGATGGAGACCGTTTCTAATGGTGAGACTGAAACACTGTGCCTAGAGGGCCTTGGTCTCGGAGCCCAGTGCTGACACCACCGCCCATGCTGGTTGTTGGCCTGCCCCTATCCAGGCCTTGACACGGGAGAGGATGGGGTCCTGGCTCTGGTCCTGGCGGAGCTGCTGGGGATCGAGGGTCTCCAGGCTGTCGTTGCCAGGTGGGACTTGGAGCCAAAGTCACTGCCGGGTGGCGAGAGTCATCTCCATCTGCTTAGGTGGTCCGGAGGGCCGCCACCAACAGAGTCGCTGTCACCCGATCGTCCACGCGCTGGCAGTATCGGCACTCCTCTCAGGGGCATCAGAGGCATCTGGACAGGGCGTCTGCATTGGCATGGAGATGACCGGCCTGGTGGTGTATCTCAAAGTTGCAGGGCCCCGAGCTATCGGACAAGCTGACCCATCGGCTCCTTAAAGTTGAGGAGCCAGACGAGGGAGGCATGGTCAGTGTGCAAGAGGAACTCTCCGCCGTAGAGGTAGAGCTGGAAGTGGCGAAGCCTCCGCATGACGGCCACCAGCTCGCGGCGGGTCACACAGTAGTTTCTCTCCGGTCGGCTGAGAGATTAGCTGTAGTAGGTGACAACCTGCTCACCCTGGTGAACTCCTGGGAAAGCATTGCACCAAGACCCACGTTGCCGGCGTCTGTGTCCACGATGAACGGTTGTTGGGGGTCTGGGTAGGCCAGCACAGGGGCCTCAATGAGCGCTGCCCAGAGTTTGTCAAAGGCAGTAGCACAGTCCTCTCCCCATTGAAAAGAACAGCTATAGAGACAGATATATACTGATAAACTCTTTCCTCTCCTACATATCCTGTACACTAATGACTGCCGCAGTGAGATTGAAAACCATCCCATTGTGAATTTTGCAGATGACACAGTTATTGTGAGCCTGCTGATGGATGCGGGAATGTCCCATGGTCCTGTCATAGATTTTTTTCTGAGATGGTGTCAAGAAGCCTTTTTGGAATTAAATGTGACAAAGACCAAGGATACATGTATTGATTCTAGACGTCATCACTCCAACCCTGTAAACACGAAAATGAATGGTAAGGATGTACAAATTGTTGAGTCTTACTTGGGCATTAGAATTAATAATAAGCTGAGCTTTGATTGTAATACTATTATCTTGTGTATAAAAGGCCAGCAGCACCTTTTCCTGTCTGAGGAAGCTGGCTAAGCTCGATGTTGACAGGGCCCTGATGAATTTGTTTTAAAGATCCTTTATTGAGTCGATTTTTACTTTTTTCCTAAAAAAGAAAAAAAAAGTTTTTTCCTATGCTTCAGAGAAATTCATTAACAAAGGTACTGTAGCAGTATTACAGGTACAAACACGCACTCGCCAAAACTAACAGACGTAAACACTTCTTCATACCCTAAGCCTTTTCACTGTAAAACTTCAACAGAAAAAGGTAATATGAACTTCCAACCACGCTTGGTAAATATTATGTACTCTATGTTTTTTTTTTTACATTTTTATTATATTATATTATTATTATTATTATTATTATTATTATTATTATTATTATTATTATTATTATTATTATTATATTATTATATGTGTTTTTTGATCTCATGTTATTACTGTTCTCATTGCTGCACAACCAATTGCTCCTCTGGGGACAAATAAAGTTCTACTATTACTCCTACTACTACTAATATGGATTATACATATAGAATATATATATTAATTATACTGATAGCTCGATATGCAATACAATAAACATATGTACTGTAGGAAAGATAATTAATAGCAGAACAGAACAGAGGAGACCACAAGTGGAAAGAGGGTCCATTGGACGACAATCTATCTGCACCATTTCCGAATACTTTTTGTAAACACAAATAAACTGTAAATGAATTAAATTATACACCCTTTTTGCCCTGTTGCACAAACACCTTCCCCAAATCCCCTGTGACACATTGCCCAATTGTCTTTGCCCCATCGCACATGTATTCATATAAGCACTGATGACATTTTATTTTCTCCTTAGACAACTCTCCATCACATGAAATACTTGGCACTTAAAGATAATACTTTGTTCATTTCCGGGAAATGGAAATTCAGGTGTTACAGCAGCAAAAGAGTGCAAGTCAAGAAAGATATAAAGAATAAATAAATGAATTAAAAATAAAAATAAATGTAAATTGCAAAGTAAAATGCCTATAAGGCTTTCTGTAGAAGCTTCAATATATTATGGCCTATACTGCCTTCATACTGTTTGGTTTTATTGAAACAAATAAGTGTGTGTGTGCGTGCGTGCGTGGGTGCTTGCGTGTGTGCGCGTGCGTGCCGCCGCCATCTCATTCTTCAGATCGTAATAATAAAGGCCCTTGAATGAAAGCTTCTGTTCTCTCAGGCGAAAAAGGATTGCAGCGTCTGATAATAAATATTTTCCCATGCAAAAGATCAACACGAACGCGAACTCTGACAAAACATGCTGCCGAACACCACATTTCACCACAAATTAACTCCACCGCCGCCACCGATAACTACCTGTCATCATAAGTCACCCCGGCGACGTGTTTGCTGTGAGAAAGTGAATCATTGATTGGTTTTTAAAGACTTTCCAAATATGCCTTTGGGGGGAGGGAGGGGAAGCCAGCACGCTCCATTTCTCATTGCTCTAAAAGACGGGCCACGCCATTGTGGCTGAAACTCATCTATCGCCTCCCCCCCTATGCGTCCACCTTCATTTGAGGAACGAGATGAGTGATAAGCCCGCCGACGGGTTCCTCAAGAAAAGCAGCACGGGGTTTTTTTTTGTTTTTTTTTGTCTCTGAGTGATCGGACTAATTTTCCTCCGTTGTGTTTCTGCAGGAACCACTGATATCTGCCCGCCCGGGAAAATCAAGTGTGTCGACAAAGCACTCGGTAAGAAACTCCTCTCGCTCTCACTCTCCTCTGGCTCTCGCTCTCCTTTTATTTCTTTTATTTTTTTCCTCATTAGAAATATGCTCCGCCGAGGGGAAATGGAAACACAATCAGTAGCTGTGATCATGAAATGTTTTTTCTTTTTTTTTGTTGTTGTTGTTTTTTCCCATCCCTCTCTGATAGGAATACGCAGAAGTAGCCCTCCACGGGAAGTTCAAAAATGACATCTTTTTTAACGCTCCATCGGCACAAGTTTTAATAATAACACGATGGTTAATCACCTTGATACTACAATGGCTCCCCCTTTTTTTTTCACACACACAACCCACCACCCCGTACAGCCAACCTTGACTCCGACCTCTCTTTTCCCAGCCATCGTTGCGGTGACAGTAAAAGAAGATGCTTTATTAGGGTGATGGGAGATGAATAAGTGCAATTATGAGCTCCTGGGCCAAATAAGCCCGAAATTTAATTATCGCCCTTTTAATGGGTGGGGAAAATGAAAATCTTAGATATATCGCACTTAAGAAAGGTCCACATTCATGTGTGACGCAGTCCCCTTCTCTTTCCTTGCAGCCGGGGGTGAATAATTCACCCTTTGTGAAAGGTAATAAGTCCAAAAATATAATTTATATAGTAATGTTGTATAGGCATTTCATTCCGTGCCCTTCCCCGGAAAAGACAGCCGTCCCGCTCCTGCATACAAATAACCTCGTTATAAGAGTTATAAAATACATAAATCAGAGCATTCTTAATTGCCCGTATCCGCCCTCTTGTTGGGACTGGGCGGATTTAGAATCTGAAAAAAAACAACAACAAAACAAGCAGTTTAAAAAGAGAATTATAAGCAGATTAAAAAGAGAATTACTCCCTGCTGTCTGTTTATGATTTTTCTTTCAGTGACATCGTTTTTTTCAGAGCAGTGTTTCCCAACCTTTCTTCCTCCACGGCACACTTATTACGAATCTCAGGTCACACCGCCATCCTGTTAAGCACTAAAAACATCAGAATCATGTGCAACTCTGCCTATTATTATGGCCTCCTTGTAGACCTGCAAACTCACAAAAAAAAAATCTATTCTGAAGTCCAAGGTGAGAAAGGCTTGTGAGAATTCCATTCACAACTCCTAGCTATGCCGACTCTTCTGATTCTGGTCACCTCCCTCGCGTTACACCAACTGAACAAAAAATCGGAAAATCAAACAACCCTTTTTACTGAGTGACTCATCAAGAGCCAAATCTCATAAAAGGGTCAAACCTTTCATTACCATGAATGGTCCTCACTCTCAGGGTGAAAATTGTTCTGCTGGAGCAGCCATTCGACATGAAGTGATGAATTTAATGAATCGGTGCAGCCTCGCGAATTTGATCTTGCATCACAAGAGCGAGTTTCCACAAATTTTCCCACACCTGGCAAGCTCTGAGAGAGAGGGAGAGCGAGCGAGAGAGAGAGAGAGAGAGAGAGCGAGAGAGAGAGAGAGAGAGAGAGAGAGAGAGATAGAGTGTGAGTTCAGGAAAAAGACACAAGCCTTTCGAGATGGCCCTGCCTGCCACCACTGATTTCAGCATCTTGTTCTCACAAGGAATCCCCCCCGGGTTCCATAATTACGGCACTTGTAGACTTTGTTTTTTTTTCCTCTTTTTTTTTTTTCTTTTAATGAACAGCTCACACACATAGTTATGTTCCTAAACACAGCAATGTCAGCTTGTGTGTGGAAGCCCTGGGTAGCGACGGCCAGGGGCTATAGAACCTACCTCAGCGGTCTTAATAATAAATAATAAATAATAAAACAGTTGGACCTCCGGCTGGCTCGCGCTCTGTGTTCTCTGTGCCGCTGTACATTTTTTTTAAACTCCCAGAGCTCCCAACACCTCGAATTAGTAGTAGTAGTCTGTGGTTTCCTTTGTAGAAATTCATGATTGCCAATTGAGCCCGCATAAATAAACCCCCCGCTGCCATGTCGTGTCGCTGTCGTGTCCCAGCGCTGCTCCAGAAGAGCACGGGGGACTCCTGCCCGTGCGAGACGCCCTGCAATCTGACCCGCTATGGAAAAGAGCTCTCCATGGTCAAAATCCCTAGCAAGGGCTCGGCCCGCTACCTCTCCAGGAAGTACGACAAGTCGGAGGACTACATAAGGTGAGGAGACGAAAAGAAACGGCTTTACCATAATTATTAGAAGGTTTGTAAGACTTTTATTGAAAGTAGACGCCGGGATATAGCGAAAATGTGATTAAGCACAAGTACCATTGCTTTTACAAGTGAAAGTAATGATGAAATTATAGATTCCATTATGAGTAAAAAGTACTGTAATCAGAAACTACTGAGCATTTAATTTGGTTTTAAAACGGTTATTGTACTGGCCCCCATTAATAGAACCCATTCAAATGGAAGGACATAACCTCCACTATTACAGATATAGAAAAAATTGTATTGAAAGGAACATTGAAGTTTAATACTTAATATTCCTTCAATTCAGTGTCTCCTTCCCATGCAGCAAGCAAAGCCTGAAGACAGAATATTGTTATGTTGACAGAAAAATACTCAAAGTAAAAAATTGATATATATATTTTATTGTATATGCAATCAAAAGGCACATTAATTTAAAAATACAAAAAACATATTTAATTATATATATATATATAGATATATAGATATATATACATATATATATATAAAAAAAATATATACACTATATATTTTTTCTGTGTGTATATATATACATTCACTGAGCAATCACTGAGCGCTTTATGAGGAACACCTGTAAATCTACTTATTCATACAATTATCTAATCAGCCAGTCGTGTGGCAGCAGTGCAATGCATAAAATCATGCAGATACGGGTCGGCAGCTTCAGTTAACAATACACCGACTGATGCACAAAACTTGGACACATCCTCAGTGTTGTTTCCTGGATTCACTGGGTGTTTCGGGTCTTACAACAGACACCCTCCTCCAGGCGACCCGATCCCGGCCTGTGTACAAGTGGCATGCTACACCCACTGCACCCACTGCTCTCCCCTTTTCAACCAGAGCCATCTGGAGGCTTTTTGTGCTGCCTCCACGTTGTTGCCTATGGCCTTTCTCCGGTTGGCACCTGTTATGCCTAGTGTGCCGTAAGCTTTGCTTAGGGAGTGGCTCGCGAATCCCCGACTGCCCACCTCCACTGGCATGCACTTGGTACCTGGTTAATGTGTCAGTGTTTTCGACCGTGGCATAGTTGTTGGTGCCAGACGGGCTGGTTTGAGTATTTCTGTAACTGTTGATCTCCTGGGATCTCCTGATCTCCTGGGGAACAGTCTCCAGGGTTTACTTGGAATGGTGCGAAAAACATAAAGCATCCAGTGAGCGGCAGTTCTGCGAACAGAAACTCCTTGTCGATGAGAGAGGTCAACGGCCAGACTGGTTGGAGCTGACAGACAGGCTGCGGTAACTCAGATAACCACTCTGTACAATTGTGGTGAGCAGAGAAACATCTCAGAATGCACAACACATTGAACCTCGAGGTGGATGGGCTACAGTACAACAGCAGAAGACCACGTCGGGTTCCACTTCTGTCAGCCAAGAACAGAAAGCTAAGGCTGCAGTGGGCACAGGCTCACCAAAACAAGACAGTTGAAGACCGGAACACGTAACCTGGTCTGATGAAACTGGATTTCTGCTGAGGCACACCAATGGGAGGGTCAGAATTTGGCGGCAACAGCATGAATCCATGGACCCAACGTGCCTTTTGTCAACAGTCCAGGCTGGTGGCGGTGGTGTCATGGTGTGGGGTATTTTTTCTTGGCACACTTTGGGCCAGGTAATACCAATCAATCATCACTTGAATGCCACAGCCTGTGTGAGTATTTTTGCTGACCATGTGCATCCTTTCATGGCCACAACTTACCAATCGTCTAATAGCTACTTCCAGCATGATTGTGCGCCGTGTCGCAAAGCAAAAGCCGTCTCAAACTGGTTTCATGACAGTGAGTTCAGTGTTCTTCAGTGGCCTTCCCAGTCACCGGATCTGAATCCAATAGAACACCTCTGGGATGTGAACGGGAGATTTGCAGCATGAATGTGCAGCTGACAAATCTGCTGGAATTGCATGATGCAATAATGTCAACGTGGACCAGAATCTCAAAGGAATGTTTCCAACATCTTGCGGAATCCATGCCAATAAGAAGTGAGGCTGTTTTGAGAGCAAAGGGAGGCCCTACCCAGTATTAGTGTAGTGTTCCTAATAAAGTTCTCTGTGAGAGTGTGTGTGTATGTACAGTACATATATACTCAGTAGCAATAACATGATTAAAAAGGCATATTTAAGGGACAATAGACAACTTTTTTGCTTTTATCATTATGAAGTAAATGTTGATCACACAGTGTAATGGCTTTAGAATAATGACACCATCCACTATCAGTCAGACTGCCACTGGGTACGAATCCCCTGGAAAATGATTGATTCAGGGCAGTACGTCACAGGAAGTGGGTCAACCAATGTGCAACCATGAGCTGAAATGGCAGACGGTGGAGCAATCTACTCCAGATCATAAACTCTAGATCATAAACCCTTGAATATAAAAACAACTCATTGAAAACAGTAGAGAAATGTAAACGTTATAGTGCTTTTTATCCAGTAAAACCGTAGCTCCCCCGTTTACTTGGATTTGTTTACAGGCCAGTCTTGTGACGTATCGCAGCAACGAGCCGGAGCACTCAGTGTGGCATCTATCTATATATGTCTGATATTCAATTGAACTGAAATTGTGACAATTTCAATTGACCTCTTCGGCGAACATGTTTTTTCCTTCTTTCTTATTTCTAAAGTGGTGTTGAACATTTACACGGAGCGCTCTGAGGAAGGCGTAAAGTGATCCGGTTGTCTTTGCGATAGCAGTTATTTATTTCCCCTTCAATAAAAATAAATATAAAGAAATGCTTTTTAATTTAATTTTAAAACTGCCTGTGAACAAAGACAAAAGAAAACACACAATAATACGATCCACCATAGGGGTGGATATAATATTTATAATGAATGTAATATTCAGAGGTGACTCCAAGGACAGAGCAGCGTGCGTGCGGTTACAAGCCTTGTAATAAGTTCCAGACACCTCACAATGGCAGCGACCAACCGCAGACTTTATAAAAGCAGGTCAACGTCTCGGTTACACTCTCAGACTCAGCGTCATCTCCTTAGCGTGATCTATGGTGATCGCTGCAGGGGCGACGCCGCGATGGAGTTAATTTATGCAGGGCATAAAAATGGCCAAGTACCCTATATATGCTTTTTGATTATTACACTATAGTAACATTGGCTTTGGTGCGGGAAAGGGGCAATTTAATTCACATTAGAAAATAAATGATTACATCTCTTCCATTCCAGGGACAACTTCCTTGTGTTGGACATCTTCTTTGAGGCTCTGAACTACGAGACGATCGAGCAGAAGAAAGCCTACGACGTGGCGGGATTATTAGGTGAGCCTTGATGCTTAATGTCCTCGTTATTTGCGGCCCCAAGTTGAATTCTCTCGGCAGCGAACCCGAAGACCCGGGGTTGTCTCCATTGGGTCTGATCACTTCCTATCCCCTGTCTATTCAGGAGACATTGGTGGCCAGATGGGATTATTCATTGGCGCCAGCATCCTGACCATCTTGGAATTACTGGATTACATCTATGAGGTACGATGAACGCCGTCTTCCACGAAAGTTGAGCTCTCGAGAAGCGTATCCAGTAACCCAAGAAAACCATCAGTCTCATTTTCATATTCTGTTCTTCTTGGATCATTTTGACATCGACATTAAAAGACCGGGGGTGTAGCTGCTTAGAAATGTGAGGAGTTTCTGACGTAATTGACACCCGCGCAGCTCCGCGACGGAGACAATGCCAGTGATTCCGGGTGAACTCCGGACTTGGCTTCGGATGAAATGAAAGTGGTTATTTCCAATCGACCCAAAAACGTGCGCGCAACGTGCGCCCGGACGGATGTCACAGCTGGCAAAGTCTTTTTGAGTGTCGCCTCTTGCCGAGTCCTTGTGTCCGACCCGGCGGCCTTGTGTTTCTGCGCACGCAGATGATCAAGCACCGGCTGCAACGCCTGCTGAGACCTCAGAAGGAAGAGAAGACGAAGCAGCAGACCAGCAGCGTTGCCACCGTGGGTCTGGAGGACATGAAAGTCAAGGTACTGGACGGACAATGAAAAGAAAGTCACTTTGACAGCATGGTGTAGGTGTTAAATTTGGCGTCTCTCTCAACCATGAAGGACAGTTTTGCTGTTTTTCAACCCAGGCGATAACTGCTCTCTCAGCTCTACTGTTGAGAAACATACAGAAACATACCACTCAGCTTCTCACTCTGCTCAAATGCTGTCCTGCAAGACAAACATTTAAGCCTTGAAAAAATGCTGAATCTCCTTTTTAAAAACAGGACACTCACAATATATATTGCCAGTTGGAAGCGGCACAACTTTCTGTTTCTAGTCTCTTTCGTTAACATGGATGTAGTTCAAATGGCTCATTTGCAAAAATCTTTCTTTCTTCCGTATAACATACACACATAAAGACAAACATAAACTGGACTGCTGGACTGAATGTGAGCACAGTGAGAAGCTGTGGCAGAGCGGTTAAGTTTCTCAATAGTAAAGCGTTCAGTGAGGTTGTGGGTTGTGCAATGAACAGTTGTGAATGATGAAAACCAACATTTTTAGAAGGCCTGGGTTGGAAAAATAGCGAAACCAATGCTTTAAAATATATTTGTTGCTTCTTATAGTATATAGTATAGATTACTCTCTGTCGCTCTGCTGTTATAGAATGTCGGTCTGTTGACTGAAATTTGTAATGCGACTGGGATCCTTTGTGAAACACAGTGTTGATAGTGAGATTCCCAGATAGATAGATAGATAGATAGATAGATAGATAGATAGATAGATAGATAGATAGATAGACAGATAGACAGATAGATAGATAGATAGATAGATAGATAGATAGATAGATAGATAGATAGATAGATAGATAGATAGATAGATAGATAGATAGATAGATAGATAGATAGATAGATAGATAGATAGATAGATAGATAGATAGATAGATAGATAGACAGATAGATAGATAGATAGATAGATAGATAGATAGATAGATAGATAGATAGACAGACAGACAGACAGACAGATAGATAGATAGATAGATAGATAGATAGATAGATAGATAGATAGATAGATAGATAGATAGATAGATAGATAGATAGATAGATAGATAGATAGATAGATAGATAGATAGATAGATAGATAGATAGATAGATAGATAGATAGATGGTTTTGACTCCCCCCACGTGTCTCCGGCAGGAACCCAACGCCATGACACGGACTCACCCGGAGGGGGCCTACGCCAACACCATCCTCCCCAACCACCACCACCACCATCACCACCACCTCCACCACCACCAACAACAACAACCACAACAACCGCAACAGCCACGACCACCACCACCACCACCACCACCACCACCACCGCAACAACAACAGCAACAGCAACAGCAACCGCTACAGCGCAGCGGGCGTCACGGCGTGTTTGAGGACTTTGCTTGCTAGAGCCGACTTGTTTGTTTGTTTGTTTGTTTGTTTGTTTGTTTGTTTGTTTGTTCCCATTCCTGATGACAACAAAGAGACGCAAGCTCTCTGTGCTGTGAGCGGGGGTGGGGCGGCATAAACAAACCCTCAGTGTCTCCTGTTGGGGGGTGTGTGTGTGTGTGTGTGTGGGGTGGGGGCTTAAAAAGAAAGAAAGAAAAAAAATAACGAAAAAATTAAAAACCACAACACGAAGCTACAGCCAAAGTCGAACACCTAGCGTGCGCTGCTAACACAAATTGGGACACGTCGGGCGTTTTTTTTGGGGGGGGGTGGGTTTTGTTTTTTCTCTCTCTTTCTTTAATCTTTTTTTTTCTCCCCCGCCCCGACTTTGCTCCGACCTTGAGCGTCCCAGGGCCATCTTGGGGACTTCAATCACGCAAAAAAGCGCAAAAAAAAAAAAAAGACGACAAGGGACCGCACGTCGCCGAAACGGGACGAGAGCACAACGTGACTGACAGTCATTCATCGACCCGCGCCCTCCTTTTCCCCGAATCTTTCTCTCCAACCGCCCATGACTCATGGCGTTGTTTAACGCGGAGGTTGTTCTCCGGCGATTCTTCTTTATCGTGTACGAGTAGCGGTTAAAAAAATGAAACCTTTGTACATAGGTAGGATCCGACTTTGAATAGCGACGGAGAGGTTTTTTTCCGGAGTTTCAACCGGTGGCTGTTGTTTTTGCGTTTCTGAATCTCTGTGGTATATATTCACTCTGGGTCGTTTGTTTATACAACTTTCTTTTTTTTTCCGAGTCGATATTTATACGATGAACAACAATCATGATTGTAGCAAATGGCGTACGCTTACGTGTCTCTCGCTTCTTTATCCGCCGACTCCCGATACCCGCATCCAGGGGTCGACTTCAACTCCCAAAAACGACCCAGTCGCCTCTGACTTTTTTCGGAGCGGGCCAGTCTTCTATTACAGTTGTTATTATTATTGTTTTTTTATGACGACTGTACTGATATTTCACCGACCGGCCAAGTTCCGCACCCCCGACGTTCGTACTGGTGATACTGCATCGGTGGTACTGTTGTGGTCGTGTATTTTCTTTTTACTTCAAACAAAGTCCACAGCTTTAAGCCCGCTTTAAGCAATAATCACTTCTGTTTGTTCGTTCATTTGTTTTCCAAGCATCTTCATTCGTGAACCGGTGGTATCGTTAAAAAAAAGATATATTAAACAAGGCTTCGTCTTTACAGTTCAGGTGTGCGTCGATGTGTGTGCACTCTGTTGTTTAACGCACACGACCGAGCAATAGAAGCTTAACTGGTCTGAACTGTAAAAAAAACAAAAACAAAAAAAAAACACCAGACTGAATAGGGTAGCGGGCGAGGGGTGTTGCCGACTGTTTTAAAAACGTGCTGTGGTGTGCGGCGCAGCAACTTAATGACTGGCAACGGCAGTCCACTCAGACCCCCAGGGGGGCCAGGCCCGCCCAGTCAGGAATTTGGCCCTCCCTGGAGAGGGAGCGATCGGGGCACAACGGAGCAGCGGAGCAGCGGAGCGGAGATCGCAGGCGATCACGGAGATAGCGGACGCTGCGTGAACAGTGTGTTTTTATCGTAGATGTATTTGTTTTCCCCCGTTTCCTTATTGAACGAAACTAAAAGAGCCCCGTATATAAGGGTGGACACTTTCTCAGTCACTCCTTTGCCCCCCTACTTTGACCCCGGGTCTAATTGCACCGCGGCGTATCGCATCAAGACATATTGAAATGATTAATGACTAAGCAGCAATGCATTATAAGAGATAAAATAGGCTATAGGCCACCGCATCATCTTATATATTTATCGATAAAAGTTATGCGGCATCGTCGCCCGACCACTCGCAATTTACAAAGTTGTTCATACGGTTGTAGATCCAGCAGCAAACACTTCAAGTCAGTCCACAGATTTCATCCACGGTTAGAAAGACAAAATGCTGGTGTCGGCAAACCGATAATAAACATAACAATGCACCATAAGACAGGTAGTAGTCTGGTGTCGTGGACTTCATGTGACTGCACGACCCCGACCGTCTGAGGCGCAGTGGACCCTTGTATACCACAAGGTATTTATTTATCTTTTAATGGTCGGTCCTAATTGGATCTTGGGACAAATTTTATCGGTTCCAATCGAGTCTGGGTCCGAATTTTGTGTTTGGCTTAGAAAACCTCTAGTCTGGTCTCGGCGCACCAATAATAAACACAACAATGCAATAGTCACTCGCCCATAGCAGCCGGTCCTTCTTGGTGGAGGAATCTTCTGCCTCTTCTTTGGTGCACTCGCTCACTTGTCATCTTCAGTTGTCTTTCAGTTTAGCCATTCAGTATCTGAGTAAATGTCATTATTTCAAGCATCAAAAGATGCCAAATTTTAACAGACATATACTTTGTTAGATTAGGTATTGTGAACTTGACAAAGATGTGTAAATCTAATATTAGTCTGCTGTGTAAATGGAATGTGCATCTTATCACAGGGTCGTCATGCTCTGAAATGGCAACGGACACTTGTGGTATGTGAAATACCGCTTTATTACCCTTGGAAGTCTTGCAGAGCGATACCAGCCGCTACCGGGCCCCGTCAAATCCCACCCTCCCTGTCTAGCAAGTAATCACGGACCCGCGGCTGTTTAATATTCATAATCATGTGTCACTTTGACATTTTCAAAAGGTTCCCAATCACGGTCTCGGATGGCATCCTGTACAGGCCGCGCATAGCAATCTCCTCCTCCGTCGTCGATAATTGTAGAGATCCTCAAACAAGTTGCACGGGGAGCGTATGGAGAGCAACATGGGGGCCGCATTATGTTTTCAGGCCGGCCGGAAAATCTTCACAAAATGCTTTTTAGAAATCCCCCGCCAGATACCGGGATCCACAAAAAAAAACAAAAAACATTTTTTTGGTTCCTTTTTTGTCGACTGCAAGCACTCCCGATTGATGTGCCTTGTGACTATATGGGTGGGCGGTGAAGTCCATTCCGCAGCAGATGGGAGGCCCTCCCCGCCACCCCCACCCCTCCTTTCCTTGACAACATGTAGCTTTGCATTCTTGGAATTTTCCCCATTCACCCATCATGACTCTCTGTTCCTCGATTATTCGACAACAACTCAATTTTTTATTTTTTTTATTTTTTGGCCCGACCTTTCCATCCTCCCACCTTGGACATTTATTTTATTTTATTTTTCGTTTGCTAGATCGTATCCTATATTCACCAAATACCGAGCTCTTTAAACCTCCCAGCAATATTATGAGTATCATTATTATTAGGCTTTGAATCTGTGTTGTTTGAATTTTTTATTTAATTTTTTACCCTGATTGTCACATGTGAGAAACAAAAAGCGGGTGATGTCTGCGCCGGCTGACATGAAAGACCACGTCAAGAATGGAATTTCAAGATGGGGAGGCGACGTCGACATCAGGGACCGCAACGGAAAAAGCAAAATGGAAAATGGACGATTCACTCCCGTAAAAAAAAAAAAAAAAACAACACAAAAAACACAAAAAACACAAAAAAACAAAAGCGCTTACATTTTGTACAGAAGTCTAATCTTGTGATGGTTTCCTCTGTTAGAACACATTTTATAAATGTTATGGTACATATGATGACTATTAAAAGTTTAGATTGATAAACCGGATGACTCCTAAATCCAGCACCAGGTTCACTTTGACGAAACATCCCAAGAAAAATGATTCATGCCATACGTTTCATCTGGATTCATTCACCACAAGACAGAACCAATATTTGCCCCAAATAAGCGCCGCCCCCCTCCTGAAAAAACAAACAAAAACATAAACAAGAAAGAAAATCCAATGGGTTTTGGTGCTGTAATTGTTGTATGACTACAATTTTAACTGGGTGCGGGGGAGCTCCAGAAGCAACAGTATCCATTTTCCGCCGAGGAGTCAAAATCAATTGGCAGAATTTCAACATAAACACATCACAAAAGAGAAAATGATCTGTTTAATTTGATGGGATCCATTGTAGAGCACATTATTAACGTCGCTATTTAGGAAACAAAGTGAACTGACGGCGTTGGCCCTCAGGGAGGAGAAAGTCCAGGGATTACACGTAAAAACAAAGTACAAAATAATGACATACAATTATGTTTGACTCCTCTGTAATTATGTGGGTTCTCTCTTTTTTTTTCTTTTTTTACAGCGGGGCCTCAGGGGCCGCCGCGTACGGACCCCTCAAAATGCTAAAGCTGTAATTTTGCGTTGGGATTTTGCCGGTTCTGCACCGGAATGACAGAGGATGAATTTCAAACAAAAGAGTGAAGTTAATTTTTAAAATGCATCTTTTTATTTTATTGCAACACTGTGCACCCTCAGGAGAGAGAAGCTCGCATCTTTCAAGGACCCTTTTTTTTTTTTTGTTGACAATGCAATGTGCATTTGCTGACACCTAAAGGACAAAGAGGGATTTTTTTTTTATAACATAGTCCCAGGAACATAACAACACAACAGGGCTTTCACCAGGTCCTTGAGGTTCTTGAATTTTGTCCTCAGAAATGTACGTCCTGGAAAAAAGCCTACCTTAAAAATAGCCCCTTTGTGCTGAATTTCTTGGAAAAAGATCTATTTATCTATATATATATATATATATGTACACACACACACACACACACACACACACATACTGTATATAAACGCCTATCAGCCACAACATTAAAACCACTGACAGGCAAAGTGAATAACATTGTCCATCTCGTTCCAATGGCACCTGTCAAGGGGTGGGATATATTTGACAGCAAGTGAACAGTCAGTTCTTGAAGTTGATGTGTTAGAAGCAGGAAAAATGGGCAAGAATAACGATCTGAGTAACTTTGACAAGGACCAAATTGTGATGGCAAGATGACTGGGTCAGAGCATCTCCAAAATGGCAGGTCTTGTGGGGTGTTCCCGGTATACAGTGGTTAGTACCTACCAAAAGTGGTCCAAGGAAGGACAACCGGTGAACCAGCGACAGGGTCATGGACACCCATTGGCTCACTGATGCGCATGGGGAGAGAAGTCTAACCTGTCTGCTCCGATCCCACATAAGAGCTACTGTAGCACTAATTGCTGAAAAAGTTAATGCTGCGATGATAGAAAGGTGTCAGAACACACAGTGCATTGCAGCTTGCTGTGTATGGAGCTGCGTAGCTGCAGACTGGTCAGTGTTCCCATGTCCATCCAGTCCACTGCTGAAAGCTCCTACAATGAGTGAGCGTCAGGGCTGGACCATGGAGCAGTGGAAGAAGGTGCCCTGGTCTGATGAATCGGTGGTCTGTTTTCTTTTACATCATGTGGATGGCCGATCATGCATCTGTGGGATGTGCTGGAACAACAAGCCTGATACATGGGGGACCCACCTCGCAACTTCCAGGACTTAAAGGATCTGCTGCTAACGTCTTGGTGCCAGATACCACAGGACACCTTCAGAGGTCTTGTGGAGTCCATGTCAGAGCTGGTAATTAGTGATGGTTTTAATGGTTTTAAATCAACCAATGAGATGCGCTGAGGTTAACGTGTGATATGGATGTATATAACAAATGGCTGTGTAATTTTATACACACACACACACACACACACACACACACACACACACACACACATAAATAGATTATGGAATGCCAGAATAAACCCTGTAACAAACCCCAAAAATAGAGCAAAGAAAATATAAATACCAGTGAATATTTATAATTAAATATTATTTTATTTAATAATTACAATAATTCACAGTTCATTTAGAAATTTGAAGTTCACACATGAATGTGGAATGTACATTTCAAAACAATATACACATCATGTGAATCGGGTAAAATAATTTATAGGTCAAAAATAAATAAAACTGTTTTGGTGATCTTGGTACCTACGATTGCTTATAACAAATCTGTCACCTGGTCAGAAATACATGAACCTGTGGGTGTACATGCTGCGGAGAAGTGTTTTAACTCAAATTCTTAACAAAAGGGTGAGCTCGACTCACATTACTGACAAACACAACATTTACATGTAAAAAGTGATAGAATAACAATATCAAATGCAGGGTATGCAAAACTCCAGAGCAAATGGAAGCTTTGGTGAACATTTGTAAATAAATTAAATTAAATCTCAAAATGAAAAAAAAACAAAAGGTGGTCTAAGAGATATTTATGAATACAGGAAAAGCAAGCAAAACAAAGGAAACGGTGGAAGAAAATTACAAGTCAATTTCTCAATATTTTGGGACAAAGATGGCCAAAAAGCCCATTTACACTTAATAAACCAGCATAAAGGCCTAAAGAGAACCTTACAATATACATCATCAGTGTGATTGTTCTTTAAAAACAACATGATTGAAAAGCCTGAACTTTCTCATTGGAAGCGTTGGTCTAAAAAAAAAAAAAAAAAAAGCCTAATTAAATCAATCAATGGTGAAGCAAAAAAATAAAAATAAAAATTTTCACAATGAAAAGTGTCTAGTGTTTTATATCAGCGAAATACAGTAACAGTCTTGTCTAGTGAAATGTACAGTGTATTTGAAAGAAGAAAAAAATCTATCAGGATGTACAATTGCTTGTTTAATCATATCATCTTACTTCCTGACATTTATATAAATATTATATGTAACAATGTCACTGAACTAGCAGCGCGAGCCTGTGAATTTATTCAGTCCTGTCCTCCAATGAGACAGCATTTTTTTTTTCCTGCACAGTATTGCACATTATAGTTCAATCAACCACCACCACCGCTATAAACTGTAGAAAAGGCCTCTCGTTGGATTACGCTAAGACAGGAAATGCCGCGGTACCATTGAATCAACCAACCAACGACTCAATCGACTCAAACGAACGAACGACTCAAAAAGTTTGACAAGACTATAATTTGTTGGAACGTCATTGGACCTGACAACATTCACACAATATACACGATTGCAAAGTTACATTCTTAATCTCAAAATGTTTAGGCCGACATTCATGACTTATGCACAATATGGAAGAATTTAGTATCACAACAACGATAGTAATATATACAGTATACTGTATATATGAAGTACATATACATTTTAAGTATGATATCAGTATGACATCAAAGTATTCTCACTTTCAAATATCAATATAGACTGCAAAATTGTCAAAATGTCCTGTGTGCTGAGACATTGAGATTGAATTACCACACAGCCATACGTTGCACTGTGTGAGTGCACTCTCATTTATTTATATTGCAACTGATGGAAAGAATGAAATACCTGGGCATTAGCAATAAAGAAGAGTTTTACCATTTCTTGGCCCCCGACGGCACGTACAAAGGAACATTTTGCTCTCAACTCGGCGCTCCATGCTGGAGAGCCACGGACGAAGCTTAGAGAGACGGGATCATGGTAAGACCCACTGACCTAGGAGGAGCAAGGTCAAGCTACAGCCGGCGCACTCAAGCGTCCTCACGACCCCGGCGATCTGGACAACACCACTCTTCCTTTCAGTCAAATAGTAATCTCATACCACATCGGAAGTCTGTTTTGGTCCAAACAAAACTTAAAAGGGAAAGAAATAGAAGTCCCTGCCAATAGAAAACAAGCGAAAACGCCTCCAGTGATCTCAAACGGACTCCACTTGGAAAAGCTTCCTACACTCCCCGAGCGAAGAAGAAGAATAGTTTATTAGTCTTACAGGTGCAGGCATGCAGGGAGTGGTGACTGAAGAAATGTGACTTCTGCATTTGTCCCATCCTCGCTGTACGTCTTCCAGGGGCAGCCAGAAGCAGTGGGCAGTCATTTTTTTCATCTGCGCTCAGAGACCAAGGACAGGAAAGCATTCTGCGAGTTCTGAATGTTTTTTTTAAATTGTGGTCCTTTTTTCAAACCCAGGATCTTCTTGCTGTGAGGCAGCAGTGCGAGCACTGCGCCAACGTGCCACAAATGGTAGGGTGTCACCATGCCGACACTCTGTCAGATAGTGTCTTCCCGCCATTCCAATATGTTGATTATAGGTCTCAACATTATGGAAATAATTTTGTAGAAATATATAAAAAATAAAAAGTGACAACACACTGCGCACGCCTCTTAAAACGCTGGACCGCATGCCTGGCGCGTCCCACAAATGACTACAAAAATTACAAATGAGCCAGCATATATTTTCAAACCCCATGTGAAAGGCACATATTCATATGGAAATAGTTTGTGGAAATAACCCCCCCCAGAACAAGCAAGTGTCAAAAGCGTGGCCCATGCGCATCCTCAAGTGGATCAGTGTTTTTCAAAAGCTTTAGAATCAGCAGAAGAGTTTAAAAGGAAAAACGCATTTGGTTCTAGCACCTCTTTCTTTTGTATGGACAACTGTGTGTAAACATTTCATTATGAAAAGAAAAAAAAAAAAGGAAGGTACCATTAGTAATATACTGCATTCAATTTCTCAGAGACCACAGGCATTCACATTCAGACACACACAACATCATACAACATACTCGGGCGGCTGCAGAGTCTCTAGGTGGTGATGGGTTCAAGTGCTGTTTCCTTGCTCCTGCTCAAAGAGCAGCATGGCGAGCTGGGAGCGTGAGCCCAGACCCTCCAGGTTGCTCTGGACACACCTGTGGTAGATGTCCTCGCTGAGCCGTGGGTTGCAGGCCTGGTGCCGGTAGCGCTGGTGCAGCGCCGGCTCCACGGCCCGGAACACGTGCAACGCCGAGTACTTGACGAACATGTCGTAGATGTCCAGCGTCTCCAGGATCTCCTCGTTCTCCTGCACGTCTGCCGCCATCCGGGTGCGCGTGGCCATGTAGTCTGAGTTGTAGAAGCACGCCTCCTCAAAGGCGCTAGTGTCAAAGTGGCCTGCGTCCTTCACCAGGTCCATGGCAGCAGGCGGCGGCTGGTTGCGGTAGGCCACGTCCGGGTTGAAGTCCTGGAAGTGGACAGGGAAGAACATCTGCCAGTTGTTGATGGAGTTCATGCGGCAGCGGTTGAGGAACTCAGAGTTGACGTTGGTGTTGACGTTGGCCAGGAAGAACAGCGTGTCCACCGGGTGCTTCTTGGAGATGATGTCCATGAACTTGATCTGGGATGGCGTCTCCGTCTTGACGCTGATCCACGGGATCTTCACCGCCGGGTACTTGCGCTCGTAGGCGTTGATTTGGGCCTTGACACCGGCGAAGATGTCGTTCTGGCTCACCTGCTGCGCCTCGACGGGGTCGTAGATGAACAAGAATGTCAAGATGGCATTCTCGCTGGTCTCAAAGGCGTTGGAGGCCAACACCTCCAGGAAGTGGTTGACATAGCTGCGGTCCTGGAGGGTCAGTGGGACGATGATGTGGACTCTGGTGGCCTCGGTGACATAGGGCATGGGAATGATTTCTATCCGGCTCAAAGGTCGCACAAGGTGGACCCGCTTGGTGACGGAGCGGCTGTGGCCCTTCTGGTTGACCACCTCCAACTGCAGGTCCAAGGTGTACTCCATGCCCCTGGTGGGGTCGAAGCGGCGGTAACCATTGATCAGCTGCTGCTTCTTCAGATGCAGGACCGGCTTGTATTTCTTGTTCAGCTCCCCCATGGCTACATCGATGACGTCAGCTACGTCCATGCGGTCAACGCCGCGCAGCTCGCACTTTGGGGCGCCGTCATTGCAGGAGTAGATCTGGTCCTCTGTGAAATACTCCCATCTGAGGACCTCGAAACGAGATTTGGGCTCAAAGGGCGGATTGATCCCCACCGGCCACTGGGAGCTGCGGTTGCCATCAAAGGCCACGATGCTCACATTCTTTATTTCCGCCTGTTGGAAACAGAAAGAAGACGCTATAATTAACAACTGGGATCATGACTATGACCAGGAGGGTAGGACAGCCGTTGGAAACAAACTGAAGTGAAACGCCAACGAACACAGCCAGTTTTGATTTGAAAGCTAAAACCACTACAACCATGAACAGCAAATGATTTGTGACGCTCACAAATCAGCTTACCTGCAGCTTAGCGATCTCGTCGTAGGTTCGCTGCAGTTCAATCTCAGTGAAGTGCCGGTGCAGGCGGTACATCTGTTCGGGGTCAGACACTGGATGGACGGTCAGGGCGTTCTTGAATTCGTCGTTTCCTTCTTTGTTCAGATCCGAGTTCTTGCCCAGCTCATAGTGGTAGTACTGCATCCCCTGAGAAAAAAACAATAAGGATATATATAATCAACTGGACACTTTGATTTAGAAGGGCGTGGGTGTGTGGATCAAAGCATTCCAGGCTGTGTTGGTCTGCTTAGCCACATGTGACACACAAACTGGGCCTGATCTTAGGCTCATCCCCGGTGGCAATAGCACAGCTTCAACAACAGCTGCAGTGGGGAAGACACAGAGTTTATCTATCGGATTGGAATATGCCCCTCTACTACTGTTACCCAATAACAATCTGACACAAGCCACGATTGAGCGGTTATGGCCGTTCGCACGAGAACGCACACAATCGATTAGGTTCAAAACAAGAGTGACCACCTAAGCGGCTTGGGCGCTTAAAAAAGTGAATCCAGTCGCGCTATTAAAAGAACACAGAATTAAAAGCGTTGCTCGGCACGGATGAGAGGTCACTGGGGCATGTCAAATGTTTGCAGACAGCTTACCATCTTGGACTTGGGAGAGTTGTCCGTGCTCAGCTGTCCTAAGAAGGCACTTTTGACCGAGAAATTTAGCATGGCCCCGGTGTTCTCCTCCGCCAGTGGAGGCCAACGGGGTGAAGTGGCGGCACTTTCACAATCTCCCGCTCCCAGGGCGCTTGTTTGACTTTTCCCCTACTTCTTCCCCATCGCCGGGGAGGCCCGAGGTACCGCAATGAGCGGCGAGGGGGGGGGGGGGGGGTCTCTCTCTCTCTCTCCCACTCTCCACTACTTGGGTTGGGAGAGAAAATGGAGGTGTTGATGGAGGTGTTGATCTAACGCATCGTTTGATAACTTGACCCCACGCAACTAACATAACGTACATCTCAAACCATGATGGTAACGTACAAAAGAAACAGATCAGTATTCTGTCAAATCATACCTAGATTCAATCAACATGCTCCTGACGTTGCCAGAGCAGGAAAGGGGGCAGAGACGGGCCTTGCGTGGAAGACGGAGTGACCTTCACAGCTAATGACATTACATGAGTAAGGCATGTTGACCCACAAGGGATTTTCAACACCATTGAACCCGACCGAGGCTCAACCTCGCCGTGCTGTGCTGGCATTCCATGAAGTTGATTAAAAATGTAAAAAAATATATATAAAAATTAAAAATAAATAAATAAATAAATAAACTGCCACAGGGTATTAAAAAGCCAGCTCTGCGTAACCTCCGTCTTAGACTCTTAGCCATGGCTTAGAATGGCTAAAATAAGAGAGCGCTTTCTGCTGTTCACGCGGCCGCTTTGGACGACAGATAATGAGGAAATGTTCTCCCTGAGTCACGCACAGATGACAACCCAGAAAACAAAGAAAGTCCATCCAAAACTTGAGTCATTTAGATGAACACGGCTCAGCATGCAGGCCCCTCTGCTATGAAGCCTCATTAGCGTAATTAGCCTGGTTATTAGCCAATTAGCCTAGTTAGACTAGCACTACTCCATGTAAACTCTGTGAATAGAGATGGGACTGTATCTGTATTTTTTGGAGGGGGGGGAGGGTTAATCTTCTTCTTCCCCTTTCCTGACTTTTAGAATTTCCCAATGGGGAAAAATAATAAGTATTTTTCTTATCTTGTCTTAAAAAGCTTTTTTCGAAGGAAAAAACAAGTCAATGTCAAAACCTGTGCCAAAACACTAGTGAACATTGGTGAAGCATTTTAAAAAGGTGGAGGGAGCTTAGTACTTGAAAAAATAATAATAATAAAAAATAACATTTTTCTTTTTTGACTTTGTGGAATCGGCTTTATATTTGTCGGACAGGACAGCGACCTAACTTTATGATACAACGTTAGCCACACAAGCCAGCTGGACCCAGCGTTTGTTGTTGACACTTAGAAACACAACAACATGCTTGACTTTCCGTTCAAATGTATTGATCTGTGGCTTCTTCTAAACATCTTGCAAACAATCTCACACAGCTTGCAAAGGGATATATCACCTTGTGACTTGACATTAATCGTCATTTTGATTTAGCGTTTAATATTTTGTGCCCATTTGAGGACACCGTAGTTCACGGGGTTGGGAGGGTCGAGGGGTCAGTGCTCCATTCAGTTCAGGACGGCGGAGGAAAGAGAGACATTTGCCAAAGTAGTCGGTGATGAGAAGTTCGGCTCTTTTTGAGGATTCAGTGCTTTACGAGTGACTTCAGCACAAAAGACTCTTTTCCGACTCTTGGTTTTTTGATTCGTTCGGTGTAACGAGAGTCAGAAGAGTCGGGGTCACAGAGTCGCGGACAAAGTGCTCTTTTGAAGGGGTGACTCCCGACTTGAGTCAATTAAAAAACTTGTTCGCTACGTACAAATTGTTTGTGAGGCCTGCCTCGCTAAATGTAATTGCAGTTCCTACTGCTCCTATACACAAATCTAGAAAGCACCTGAACACTTGTTTTTACCTGTAAAGATCAAAACAACAATAACGACAACAACGGCGACGACAACAACAACAACACACTCAACCTGCCTCGTACTCGTCGACACAGTTGGTGTTGGCGTAGTCGATGATGCACCTCCCCAGCCACTCGTCGGGCCGGGCGCTCAGGATGTCGTTGCGGCAGTTCTCCAGGAAGGGCTGCAGCCGGAGCAGCAGGGGCCGCGACAGCAAGTAGCCGAAGCCGCCGTAGCAGTAGCGCCCCTCCATCTCGCCGCCGATGAACTCCTCAGGGCTGCCCATGTAGAGCTCGCGGTCCATGCTCAGGTGCTCCACCAGCGTTTTGATGCGGTCTGCTTCGGTGTAGGTGTCGTCCTGCGCCAGGTAGAACCAGTCGTAGTCGCCGGTGTAGTGCTCCAAGATGTACTTGACCGTCTGGTACATGTTCCAGATCAGCCGCTCGTCGCCGTGCGTCACCACCTGCATGCCGTGCGGCACCTTGCGGTTGCGCATGCCGGTGAAGAAGACCACAGTGTCCAGGTGGTGGCTGATGGTGCGGTTGACAGCCACGCCCAGTGTATTGATGGTGTTCTTGGAGGTCAGGACCCCGACGAACAAGCGCTCGCGCATCCCCAGCTCCGTGCTTATGTACTTCGCCCTGGGGAGGGGGTTAAGGTATTTTTATTGTTATTGCTTTCAGTAACAAAAAAGGACTCAGCACAACAACACAGAGGCCACAACTGCAAACATGAGACCACTTGATCTGCAGGGGTTGGTCATCATGATGGAACAAGAAACAGCCAGTTTCTTGTGTGTGTGTGTGTGTGTGTGTGGTTACAATCACTCAACAGTAAGAACATTAGTATGTGTTGCATCATTCTTATTGTGAAAACAATTTAATATTTGGGGAGGACTAGTTCGAAACCATCACTTCACATTATCAAAGCCCAACTTCTATAGTATCAACCACTCTGGTGAAAAAAAAAAAAACATTCCAACCGAAAACAGCAGTTAAATAAATCTAGAAAACGTAATGTTGCCTATAAATATCCCATGGGAAAATTTTGGGCGAGACCAATTTCCAAAGATTACACTCGAGTGATGTTGTGTGTTGTTGGGTTGGCGGCTGAATAAACAGAAGATCTTCTTTTTTGGACCGTGGGGCGAGGCAGGCCGGTCGGTGGAGACAGAGTGTCTTTGGGTGGAGAGAGGAGTGGAGTGGAGAAAAGCGAGGGGAAATGACTAATACGTGCGGAAAGGAATGTAGAAGGAGGGAGAGGAAAAAAAGGTAATTGGTATCTTCCAGACCGCGTGTTTTCAAGGAGTCTGCTTATTCGGCCGTGTAGAATTTGGATGTACAAGGAATGTGTCTTGATAAGGGATGGTGCATTGTTGTACAGACAATTCGCATCAAAAAGTTCAGGTCTAAAAAAAAAATGTTTTCTAACAAAATATAAAGAACATGCAAAATGTGGCTCTATACATAGGACACATTAAATTATAAATAAAAACAATAATTATTGTAAATATGAATATGATATAGTAATAATAATAATAATAATAATAATAATAATAATATATAAATGGTATATTCTGTAAGGGGTGAAATATGTATACAGCCATTGCTATATGTATAGCAATGTCTAGCAGGTCTAAGTTATTACTATGTTATTACTAAGTTATAACAATGCTATTACAATCCCTTTCTAAGGATTGGGGATCTTTAACTAAAAAAAGTGAAGTGGGTTATTTTATATCTTGTTGTGACAGCAGTTTAAAATCGACCTTTTTCTAATTACCAGGCAAATAAAAACGACGAGTGAGATCTTCCAATGTATTTGTTGAGGTGGACAAGCGATGATAACGTTTGTCATGTAAACAAAACAGGTTATAGGCACAAGCGACAGACAGACCGGCAGATAGATAGACAGACAGACAGATAGATAGATAGATAGATAGATAGATAGATAGATAGATAGATAGATAGATAGATAGATAGATAGACAGATAGCTAGACAGACAGATAGATAGATAGATAGACAGATAGATAGATGAAAACAAAAGGCAATTATAATAATCAAAATAATAAAGCGTATAAAATATAGGGAAAAAATGGCAATATGAAATAAAAATAATAAATAAAAAAACAGAAACATTCGGTAATATAGACTAAACCTAGAGACCTCACAATAAACCTCAAAATGACATTTTTGCATCAGCGGGGTGATAGTGGGTCAGTAAAACACTCAACGACCCACCTAAAAAGTTTCTTGGCGGTGCTCTGCTGGACTGGCTTGTAAGGGACGATCCTGGGTTCGAAATCCTCCTCGGAATCCGCCTCGGCGCCCGCGGATATGGAGCTGGGTTTCCGTGCCCCTTTCGGAGCCCCGTCCTGGGGCAAGCTGGTGCCATCGCCCTCTTTTCCATCGAAGTGACACGAATCTTCCACCCAGCTCACGCTCAGCAAGCTCAGCGTGAAACCCAGCGAGATGCCGACCACCACCGGCCCGATCGGCCTGAGCACCGACACCAACACCGACAACCTCATGTTGCTCTCCGTGCGTTCAGTCCTCTTCTTTTAGAGAGGAACTACACATGAAGCCAGATGCAGACGACCCGCGTTCCCACCAAATAAATGTCTCCCGATCCTCCCACCCACCCCCAAAAAACAACAAAAAAAAAAAAACAAAAAAAAACCCCACGCAGGATTCTTTTACGTGTCAGTGTAGTCGATTTACAGGCTCCGCCCCCAAAAAGACACGTTCCAGGGCACCCGTGCGCAGGCTGCGCTCAGATGCTACTGCGCGTGCGCCATCGGCGAGTTGCCTGAACAGGGACGGCGCCAAGTCTGACCGATAGATACAGCAGTAAACAGTGCAGAAATATAAGATATTATTATGGTTATTATTATTATTATTATTATTATTATATTAATTATATGCAATTCATTCGAATAATAATTATATTGTTATTGCGCCGATTTTTAGGGGTCCAGCCCGCAAAACTGGATCCCTATTGTTACTGCTTTGCCTTTTTTGTTATTTTGAATCTTGGCTAAAGTCATCTGAAACACGACAACGGCAGTACGCAGGGACACGGCTCAGTCTCAGTCTCGGTTTTTTCAATATCGATCTACATTTTGGGCGGAAAGGAGCGAAGAACTCTCGTAAATTGATCAGCTTCAGGAGCGGGCCACTTTGTGACATCACCATCCGACGCGTATACAAGCCTATAAGCTTCATCCCTCAGAGCTCATTCGCCTCCAGCCACTTGCGAGGGCGACGTCGAGACAGACAGCTTGAGCCCGGGGCTGTGTTGAAAGGAAACGCTGAAAACTGTAACTGGTGCTGCATTTTACAAAACCCTCGAAACTATAATCCTTCAAAGAAAAGGATTTTGCACCGCGGGAGAACGATTCGAGGGACCAACCTTTTCTGTAATACGTAGCTAAAACGATTAAACTGGACCCTGTGTGTTGCTGCCTGCACATTTTTCTCCTGGGCTTTTTTAGGGCTGAAAGTATCTGAAACATGGCAACTGCAGTACGAGCAGACATGGTTGAGGGGGTCGTTAGAACCGGGACGTTTCAGACGTCTTGTTCGAGTTTGATCAATATTGATCTACAATTTGAGCAGAAATGAAGGAAAAAACGGTTGTAATTTTACCAGTAGTAGAAGAGTGTTGGCGCGATTTGATTAGTTTCAGGAGAGGGCCACATTGTGACATCATTGTCCAAAGTTCTCTTAAGTCCAAGCTTCGTCTCTAGGCGGTCGCTCACATCCAGCCACTTGTGGACTGCATAGTGTTCACAGACAACCCACAGCCGACGCTGCATTTAATGGACGCTCACTTTAAACAAACACTTTAATGGAAAACTGTAACTCCTTCTGCGTTTTACAAAAACCTTAAAAACTATAATCAGTCACAGAAGGCATTCTCGCACCGCAGGAAACCTTTGGAGGAACCGTCCTATTCTTTTGTGTCCGCACTGCGTATTCCAGGAACGATCGTAATTGTTAAAACACCATTCTTGAGGGACATTTAAACTGAAAGACACAAGAGACGTAAGTATTCAGTTATGTATTCAGTGACGTTAGCGCACTGATTTGTCCAGACCTAAATCCACGGTGATTTTTTTGAAGAAGATACTTTATTTGAAGTAAACATGGCCTTATTTATACACAATTCATTTCCAAAAACATTAAATCTACTTTAAATATAAACGTCCCTCCGCCCGACCTCGCAGTGGACATGGCAGAATTGATCAGGACAGGTTTTCCTCAGTGCGAACCAACCGAGTCATGTTGCTAGTCAGTAAAGGAGTGGACACAACATCCATCCTTAGAGGTTATTCACACCCGTGTTAAAGAAAAAAACAAACAAATCTTAGAAAACCTTGAAAAATGTTATGAAACAATGAGTGAAAAAAAAACATGTAGCGTTTAATGTGAACTAGGAATATTGTAACTCGTGCTGCATTTCACAGAACCTGGAAAACTGTAATACGTACCTACTAGACTAAACTTCACCCTGTGTATTGCTGCCTGCAGCTATATTTATTATTATTATTATTATTATAATTATTATTATTATTATTATCCATGACCAACACCCGCAGAATGACTGAAGTTAACGAGTTAAAAATAGGAAATACTAATCTGCATCTGAACAAGACGGTGGATGAGCAACGTTAACAAGATTGCTTGGTCTTTGGACTTTTTGTGGGGTTTTTTCCCCCTTTGTTTCATGTTGTTTTGATATACTGATGTACTGATGGTGTTTATTGTATTGCTTATTGTATATTTCCAAATGTTCCCATCCATCCATCCATCCATCCATCTATCTATCCATCTATCCATCTATCCATCTATCCATCTATCCATCCATCTATCTATCTATCTATCTATCTATCTATCTATCTATCTATCCATCTATCTATCCATCTATCTATCTATCTATCTATCTATCTATCTATCTATCTATCTATCTATCTATCTATCTATCTATCTATCTAACCCCCATCCCGCTTCAGTCTTCATTGAAGGGCACTTCGAAATAATTTGGATTTTGGCAAATGTCCTTTTAATCCTTCTGAGGCTTAACGCAATAGCTATAAAGTACCACTTAGGGGCGTTGTTGTGATCAAAGGGCAGCAACAGAAACCTGGCGTGAAAGTGTCGTTTTATTCCGTTAAGTACAATGACAGTTGCCTCTGTGACCAAGCCAGATCTTACTGCCTTTGTCCGTATTGAGCTGCTTTTTGTTCATTATTATTATTATTATTATTTTTTTTTCCATCTTAGGTTCAGCTTTCTGATTCACCGCTAGCTTTATTTCATGAGTTATTGTATTTTACCAGTATTTCTGTTTTGTTTTGTTTTCTGGGTTACATATTTATATTTAATAATTTCTTTATTCTTATTGTTATATATTTAGTTGTTTATCATTAGCTTTAGTGTATGCGCCATAATCTATTGTGTACAGTCAACGGTTTTTCCACTGCCATTTTCTTCTTTTTATTTTTTACTCCATTGATTTATCATCATTCTTTACCTAATTTTGATGTGAGCTGTTGTTGACACAGCGATTTCCCTTGTGGAAGGAATAAATGATCTCTCTATTTATCCATCTATCTTGATGTTCTGATATTGATGTTCATTTATTCAAGTGCTGCAAGAAATGCATCTATTAAAATCCATGTCGACACGCTTCAGTGAAAGGTTTAAATGTCTTGTCTGATAAATTGATGTGAAATTACAAAATGGAAGCAAATGGTATGAGGGCAGTGAAAAAAATGAAGCATATAAAGACTGTTTCTGCAGGGTAGCACAGGTCCTGTGAACACACCATTTACATTGACATAAATTGTATTGAGGGGGGAAAGTGTGATTATGCAATGAGAGGAAAAAACACATTTCATCATCAGTGTTTGGGGGATAGGTGTGAAATGGGGGGCAGGGGATGTACAGTTTGATTTGTGTACAGGTTTTTCTTTAGAAAAGTAGTTGCTAAAGTGTGCGGTCTTGTGGAGTGAGCCAGTAGTCCAGTGGATCCCTTTCCACTTGCGGACTATCGTTTATACTCTTCTGCTTTTGATTATCTATCCTATGTCTACATACAGTATATGATATACATATATATGTAAATATATATGTCTATCTCTCTCTCTCTCTTTCTCTCTATGTATGTATGTATGTATGTATGTATACACACATACACACACATACATACATACATACATACATACATACATACATACATACAGTATATATAGACAAAGACAATTCAAAGGGTTTTACATAAGCCATGAAATACATTTTTTTAAACAAAGAAGAATACGACCACAGAACAGATAAAGTTATTTAAAACACACACACACACACACACACACACACACACACAATGAGATTAGACAAAAAGCTATTCAAGATTCAAGATTCAAGATTTTTTATTTGTCACATACATATACATACTTTCATACATATACTGCAGTGATATACTATTACATTCTCCGCTCGGATGCTAATATCTCAAGATTCAAGATTCAAGATTTCTATTCGTCACTTACAAAGAGATACTTTCATACATATATGCAGTGAAATGATAACACACAATACGTCCTAGGGAAAAAAAATATTTCTAATAGACCAACTAACTGACTCCTAAAACGTAAGACAGTAAGTGGAATACTTATAGAATACAAATAAAAATATATAGAATCAAATAAAATACAATAAAAATAAAATGAAATAAAATGGAATAGATCGAGGGAATATGCTTATGTATATGGAATAGGCAATTATGTACATACAGATATGTGAATTAAAGTGGCATGTGAATTAAAGTGGCATGTGCATTAAAGTGGCATGTGAATTAAAGTGGCATGTGCATTAAAGTGGCATGTGCATTAAAGTGGCATGTGCATTAAAGTGGCATGTGCATTAAAGTGGCATGTGAATTAAAGTGGCATGTGCATTAAAGTGGCATGTGAATTAAAGTGGCATGTGAATTAAAGTGGCATGTGCATTAAAGTGGCATGTGAATTAAAGTGGCATGTGCATTAAAGTGGCATGTGAATTAAAGTGGCATGTGAATTAAAGTGGCATGTGCATTAAAGTGGCATGTGCATTAAAGTGGCATGTGCATTAAAGTGGCATGTGAATTAAAGTGGCATGTGCATTAAAGTGGCATGTGAATTAAAGTGGCATGTGCATTAAAGTGGCATGTGCATTAAAGTGGCATGTGCATTAAAGTGGCATGTGCATTAAAGTGGCATGTGAATTAAAGTGGCATGTGAATTAAAGTGGCATGTGCATTAAAGTGGCATGTGAATTAAAGTGGCATGTGAATTAAAGTGAGGATGTGCTTGGGATCATACAGCCCAGTATACAGCACTACGGCATCACGTCTTGCTTTCTTCTTATATTTCTATTCTTCCGCCAACAATACAACCCTGACGTGGGCTGGTTTCACGAGTCCGGCGAACCCTTCTCCACAACCAGCACCAGCCCCTCCCCGTGGCGCGGTGACGCTGGGAGCTTCGACGACGCCGAAACGCCAACGCGTTCCGGGACGCACTCGGAAGTCGGCGGTTTTCCGCGTCGGTCGTCCGCGCGTCCGGCCCGGAATCGTTCCGCTGGACCCGCTCGGCAACACGCGGGCGCCCGCTTGTTTCGGTTCCGCGTTCCGACGTCGAGCCGGCGCACGGCGCACGGCGCACGGCCTCGCTCGCCGTTTCCGTACGAGGCGTCTGAGAAGGTGCCTGAACAAAACGCTCCAAGCCAGTCGCGTCAGGGTTGAGGGAGTGTCTTGCCTGTCGCTCTTCGAACGTCGGCGTTGTCCTCGCGTCCTCTCTCTTTGTTAACTGTAACTGTTCGCCTTTTTATTTGACTCTTTTAATTTTTTTACGCAAGCTGGTCTTACTCCTGGAGATGGAGTGTCGTGTGCTGTCCATCCAGAGTCACGTTGTCAGGGGCTATGTTGGCAACAAATCGGCAACTTTCCCGTTGCAGGTGAGAAAGTGCGCCGTCCCGCTCGTCCGTTCTCGAACTTTCTCCGTATGCGCTCCTCACGTCTCCTTGTGTTGAATTCTTATTACAGTTGTTTTAACCCACTCTGACAAACGACATATGAGGTATCTGTTATCTTTTGGGGTGAAATAAAAAAATATATATTTTAATTGCGCCGGATAAATAGGTTTCCGGTGCATAGGATCAAACTTTGTATTTTCGGTTTATTTATTTTAATTTTGTTTTGGTTCCTTATTAGACTTTTTAATGCTAACTGCCTTTAAAAAAGAGCGCCAACAAATTCATGTATATGAAAATGTACTTGGTCAAATAAACAGATTAATCTTATTTATGTTATTGTTAACAGGCAGTGTTATTATATTGTTATGCCTCTAGTGACCATCTATCTTACAAAAAACAACAAAAAATGTCAAATATTGTGAGGCTCAGCATGCCTATAGAGTAAATAATACAATAATCATATACTCCTATACTGTCTAAATATCATTATTGTTTTTTTCCTAGGTGCTCGGCTTTGAAGTGGACTCCATCAACTCTGTGCAATTCTCCAATCACACAGGTTTGCCCCTCCGTTATTCTCTCTGAAACATCAGCATGATTTTTATTATTTATTATTAAGCACTCCTCTACTGCTTTGGTAAACCACTGAAGCGTTACAGTACACTCTGCGAGGCGTGATTTCACCAAAACTGTTAATGTGGTGGTAATAACCCCCCAAAAATAACTGACTAAGTCATCGCAACACTCCGTGAAGAAGGAAATCATTTCTTAAAAGATGCGATATGCAGCTTGTGGTCTCTCATACTCCTTCCAAAACCTATCCCTTTGCACAGGCCTGCCCTAGCTGGCTTGTTCCCACCCACTGTCCCACTTTTCACAAAGGGAAGAATTCCCCCTTTCTCCCCTGAAACTTTTGGGTTTTTGCGTTGCCCGGACTACAAACTGTCAATACGTATTCAATGTGACTACATTTGCAAATAAATGTGTGGGTCACTACTGTTTTTTCCTTCCTAAACTGGCAACATGTCAAATTCAAGAATGTTACCCTTACAGGCAGTCCTATTCCTCTAGTTGATGCTTAAATGGAAGAGTCGGCCTGTGATAAAAGTCCATGGTGGATTTATTTAATGTTTTGAGAAGGAATATGAGTCACATGATGCACTTATTATAACACACAGAAGTTTGTCCTGGTCCAGTGTGCTTTGAACTTTGCTCTGTAGAACCAGAGTGGGGGGTGGAGGGGGTGGGGATAAGGACCCTACTGTATGCGTCCTTTATCTCGGTGGTGGCGGGCGGGCGGGGGGGGGGGGGGCACCAAACCAACAGCTTCGAAACTTCTCCTGCGTGTTAGCACGATTACCAGGGTCAGCAACTCTCACAATTGGTCTTTGTCAGTTACATTTTGTCTGTAACATCACTGAGGAAGTCGGTTGATTCGGTTTCGATATGACTCCGCGGGACAACATGGTCTTCATCGCCTAGAACACAGCCCAGCAAGCTCTCGTGGCGTTCAAAAACTGGCAGCCGCTCTCGCAGAAAACCCCTTGACACGGTATCAAAGAAGTGCGGGAAGAGGAAGACAGCTGAGAAGGTGTGGTGGCTTTGTCGTGGACCAGAGAGCAAGGACAACATGGTAGCCTGTGCCAACCGGAACTGCCATCTAAGTTGTGTGGGGCTACAGCGTGTACCTGCCAAAGACGACGGTTGGATCTGTTCTCCTCGTTCCACCCACTCCCAAGCAACTGCCTAGCAATGCCCTTTCTAGTTGTAACTGGTGTTTTTCTTGATATAATGTAATGATGTACCATTTATTATATATATAGATTATTCACATTTTTCATATTATACTGTGCATATATATATATATATATATATATATATATATATATATATATATATATATATATATATATATGACTTGTGGCCTTATGTGCCCAGATAGTCTGAGAGCAAGAAGTGTGAATTACTGTTCTACTTTTGTCCAAGTGTCGCTTTAAAAAAAAAAAATAAAATAAACAGCTTCTGAAAGATGGTATGACCTGCAAGGTTTTAGTGTGAGTGTGTTAGTGTATTCTAGATTAACCATTCAACCTTAACCTGTGTTCACAACATTTATTTTCCATATTGTATTTGGCTATCAAAGTGTTCATGACAAAGAAACAGCCAAGAACACATTTATGAAAAATGTCCATACTTTATTGACAGGGTCAAATGCAGCTCTAAAATGCATAACAGAAGGACTTGTATGTGTGGCCCAGATGTGGGGATGGTGACCAGTCTGGGGCTCCGTCCTCTCATGCAGGTTGACCATCAATGACAAAAGGTTTTTAAAGATTAACCCATTTATTCTATCCTCCCTGGGTGTCTGGTTTAACGTTTGTGTGGCTAATCCAAAACAACACATGGATATTATGTTAACGTGAGCTACTAGAAAACCAGCCCATTTTGTAACATTACTTAAACAAATCTCTTACCCTTATGAAAATTCAGAGAGGAAACCAACATGAATGCAGCTATCTTAGCAAAAGTGACGTTTTTGCGTCTCACCGCTGCAATCCAGGCCATCCGACGCCTCTCTGTTATGTCCTCTACCTAGTGTCTATAGCCTTGTTTCCAGGTGGGAAACCTTAAAAATATTGCCTCATGGTCAACTTTTTATACCCTTTCCATCGTGGCACTTATTATTTTGGCTTTTCACACAGCGCGAGCCTATAATTTCCAAATTAAAGGATGCAAACGCAAAGACAATGTCTCTGTTGACAAAATACCTACACAATGGCCATTATACCCAAAATGTACTTCAAGTACCGCACTTTTGACGTCACGTTAATAACCAAACATAAACCGGAAAGTTGACCAGGGAAAATGGAAAGTGGAAGAGCTTGTGTTTTTCCAGTACGTTTTGTTCTTGTATTTTTTTCGTATTCAGTGTGACTCAGGCTTTAGTTTCATGGACAGAGCAAAACAGGCCTGAGAATTTTTTCTTTCCCTTGCTCCCCCCAAATCCTCTCTGGCTCGTTCTCCTCTCTCCCCCCACTTGGGCCGAGGCCAAAGAGGCCTCACTAGAGACTTGAATGAGGCGCGGCTGTGGCCCAGTTGTCACTTCCCCTTCTTATTCTCACTCCATTCACTGTTAACCTGAAATAAACCCTGTTGGCTCAATGGAACCACAGATGGCTGGGTAAGGCAGGGACGAACACACACACACACACACACGTGCACATAAACATATATACTCGGTTGACTTTATTCTCCAAAGTGCACCGAGTTCCCGCTGAACCCAAATCTGACCCTTTCTTAGTGAATGTGTCCCCTGTGGTGAAGACTTAAGTGGAAGCGGGTGGGAAAGCGGCAGGAGGTTGAAGTGCTCGGAGGAGGCTTGTGTCGCGGCTTCACTGACGGATGCATTCCAAACCACCCTTTGTTTTTGTTTTACTTTCATTATGTGATTCACTCCGGATTGTGAAGTGTAGCCGAGCTCTACTTTGTAGGTTTCAGCAAAATGTGTTGAGTGTGCTTTAGTCCAAATGATCAACTGTCACAAGTCACACTGGGACATGTTCCAAACAAGTTCAAGTGACGTCAGCGAGTTTACGGAGGCTGTAGTAAGTTTTGTGGCTACGCTAGCGGATGAAATCGTTCCCACGGTGAAAGTTCGGATATTTCCAACCCAGAAACCATGGGTTGATAAATCCATCCGCTGCGCTCTGAATGCGCGCACGGCCGCTTACAACGACGGTCTTGTATCTGGTAACATGGACAACTACAAAGCGGCGTCGTACAATCTGCGGAGGGCGGTGAGGGACGCTAAACGGACGTACAGAGACACCGTGGAGCTGCAGATGGAGCGGGGGGACACAAGACGCCTGTGGGAGGGGCTGCGAACAATAACAAACTACAAGAGCAGCTCCTCCCCAGCCACGAGTGTGGACGCCTCCCTGGCCAACCAACTGAACTCCTTTTATGCGCGGTTCGAGTCTGGCAGCAGCACCGCTAGCTCGCCGGCTAATTGGAGTTACACCGCTGGGGATGAGCGCGCACTCTCAGTGTCCGTGCACGAGGTCAGGAGGGCTTTGATGCGGGTGAACACCAGGAAAGCTGCGGGCCCAGATGGCATATCTGGGCGAGTACTGAAGACCTGTGCTAACCAGCTAGCTCTGGTGTTCACCACAATATTCAACATCTCCCTGGCTGAATCAGTGGTCCCATCCTGTTTCAAGAGGTCCACCGTCGTTCCTGTCCCGAAGATCGCCTCTCCAACCTGCCTGAATGACTACAGGCAAGCACCTCCGCAGTCACGCAGCGAGAACAGAGAGACTGAGACCGAGTTTTTTCCCGCACGCCATTAGAACTGTCAACGCTGACCTCACCAGGGGTCCTAACTGAGCCATGCACTAGGCTCCACTACCTACTGTACTGTATGTAGCGTACTGTACCGCATACTGTATCACTGTTCAGGGTTGTTCGTGATGCCGTATTGCTGCGCCGTACTGTTGTATACTGTGCTGTATTATCCCAAACACTACCTCACACTATTCACATTCACATGCCACTTTAATTCACATGCCACTTTAAATGCACATATCTGTATATACATAGGCATATTCCTTCTACCTATTCCATTTTATTTCAATTTATTTTTATTGTATTTTATTCTATATATTTTTTATCTTATTCTATAAGTATTCCACTTACTGTATTACGTTTTAGGAGTCAGTTAGTCGGTCTATTAGAAAGGAATTTTCTACTTTTTATTTTATTTTATTTTTTTATTTTTTCCTAGGACATATTGTGTGCTATCACCGAGTGCGTTGCATTACATTTCACTGCATATATGTATGGAAGTATGTATATGTATGTGACAAATAAAAATCTTGAATCCTTGAATCTTGAATCCTTGAATCCTTGAAGTTACAACATGTATTCTGTGTAATATCCAAACCTGTTTCACCACATGCCTCATTTCACCCTTTAATCAGAATATTTTCACATACATTTCTTTGCCTTGTGGCGAAAAAAACCCCACATTCCTCAGATCTTTTGGCTCCTGCATTCCAACTTTAATGCTGGGACACGTCTCTCGATTTGATATTGAGCATCATTTTGACAAATATGTTATATATGTCATATGTTGTGTTTTTCAATATATTCTTTGTTCAGTGTTAGAATATCTCAATTCTAATGTATGTATGTATGTATGTATGTATGCATGTATGTATACTACAGTATATACAGTAGATGTATCTGTGGTGTGGGGATGGTGTGGTTTGAACAGCCACACCTGCCCTGGAGCTTGGTAATTGGGGCCCAGGATCAGAGTGGCTGCATACCTGTTGTTCGTTGGTTGGTCTAACGAGCAACAGGTAAAACCACACCATCCCCACACACTCTCAGGTGAGGAGCCCTTGTCACAACACATCTCCATCTGCTCCTGGGCTTATTCCAACTGGCCCACTCTCTACAATAAACTGGTGTCTATGATTTCGAAGTTTGAAATCGCAAGCAACAATCAACGTTCATTTAGATCAATTTTGGATTTTGAATTGGAATCGTGACACCCGTGTGTGTGTGTGTGTGTGTGTGTGTGTGTGTGTGTGTGTGTGTGTGTGTGTGTGTGTGTGTGTGTGTGTGTGTGTGTGTGTGTGTGTGTGTGTGTGTGTGTGTGTGTGTGTGTGTGTGTGTGTGTGTTTAAATAGCTTTATGTGTTCTATGGTCGTAGCCTTCATTGTTTTTAAATATGTATTTTCTGGTTTAGGTAAAACCCTTTGAATTGTCTTTGTCTCTCTCTCTCTCTCTCTCTCTCTCTGAGAGACATATATTTAGATATGTACACTACTCACAAAAAGTTAGGGATATTCGGCTTTCGGGTGAAATTTCAGGATGAACCTAAAATGCACTATGACCTTTACAGGTGAACTTAATTTGACCTTCTCTAAACTTTTGAATGCAACCAACTGTTCAGTGTTTCAGTACTTTTTGCAGAACTTGCTGTTCTCTAACAAGGAGCTGAACGGCAAAATTCACAACAGGTGTTTGATCCATGAATCCACCAATACATTTCCTGGTTCAATTAGAATTGGTATTTAAACAGTCCTCTTCATCATGCTGTTCACATTTTGACATCATGAGACCAAGATGACACCTAACAACTGATCAACAGTACCTCACCCAACAAGTAAATCACCCATCCCCACACACACACACAGAGAGCCTCTGTCATGACGTGTACATCTTCTCCTGTCTTGTTACATCTTGTCACTCTCCACAATAAACTGGTATGTTTCAACACCATCGCTTGTCTCTGTGTCGGAGGCCCCTGAAAATGCCACTTGAGTGGCGTGTGGCAAGCAGAACTGCCAAAATGTTCTGTATCTCCAATGTTATGAAGAGCTGACAAAAATATTATCCTTGAATGATACTTAATTGACCGCAGTCAGAAATGGTAAAATTTGCAAAGAAACTCCTCTGGAAATGACAAAATATCGAACTTATTAGCAATGTAACTATTGGAAAATGACTAGAGCCTCTGTGTCGATAGTACCTTCAATGATGCCATTGCGAGGCTTCAAACAGGATGTTCTCAGAGGGAAGTGGCCACTGAGCTTTGAGTGTCACAGAGTGTCATCAGCAGGTTGCAACAGAGATACAGAGAGACTGGAAGAGTCACAGAAAGGCATAGACGTGAACGTCCTTTGGCCACATCCCACACTGATGAGCGCGTCATTGTGAACAGTGCCCTGCAGAACCGGATGATGAATGCCACTCAACTCCAGGCACATTTAAGGGAGGTGAGAGGCACCCAAGTGTCACGTCAGACCATTCGAAACCATTTACATCAGCGTGGTCTACGTGCTAGACGACCTGCAAGGATACCTGACCACCCACCAGGCACAGGCATCATCGTCTTGCATGGGCCAGGGAGCATTTACGCTGGACGAGGGACCAGTGGCCTCAGTGCTGTTCTCTGATGAAAGTTGATTCACGTTGGGCAGAAATGATGGCCGCCAACGATGTTGGAGACGTCAAGGAGAGCGCTATGCATCAGCCACTGTTGTCACCAGACGAGCCTTTAGTGGTGGTGGTGTTACAGTGTGGGCAGGTGTGTCTAGTCAATACGGAACTGCCCTACACTTTCTGAATGGTACAGTGACAAGGCCATACTACCTGAATGACATCATTAATCCAGTCATTGTGCCCCTGCATGAACAACACAGGCATCATTTCATCTTCATGGACGACAATGCTCCAGCTCATCGAGGTCGCATCATTAGGGATCGGCTGCTGGAGACTGGAGTACCTCAAATGGAGTGGCCTGCACTTTCTCCAGACCTGAATCCCATAGAAAACCTATGGGATCAGCTGAGTCCCTGTGTAGAGGCTCGTAACTCTGTACCCCAGAACCTCAATGACCTGAGGGCCGCCCTTCAAGAAGAGTGGGGGGCCAGGCCTCAGCAGACAATAAGTCGACTTGTGAACAGCGTGAGACGTCGTTGTCAAGCTGTAATTGATGCTCAAGGGCACATGACAAGTTATTGAGACATTGACATTTTTTGTTGTGGTAAACCCACCGCTGTTGTTGGCTTTTGTTTCAATAAATTGTTTGAGATGAGGAAATCACCATTGCGTGCTTCTACTTAAATGCCCTACTTTCATGATATAATATCACTGTCGGGTGAACTTTTTACATTTTCCATAAATTTCACCCGAAAGTCAAATATCCCTAACTTTTTATGAGTAGTGTATTTATATATATCTGTATCATATATATAGACATAGGCTAGATACTGAAAAGCAGAAGAGTAGAAATGATGGTCCCCAAGTGGAAAAGGATCCATTGGACTTCTGGCTCACTCCACAGGACCGCACACTTTAGCAACTACTTTTCTAAAGAAAAACCTGTAATTTTATCAAACTGTACATCCCCCCCCTGTTGTGTGTGTATATACTATATAGAATATACAGTATTTGTGTAATATGTATATATTTGTATGTGTGTGTGTATGTGTACATTCTACCTTTTCTGTCTTAACCTTTGACCTCTGTATGTTCCAGGTTATGCCCACTGGAAAGGTCAAGTGCTGACGGCTGAGGAGCTGAACGTGCTGTACGAGGGCATTAAACTCAACAACGTCAATCATTACGACTACGTCCTCACAGGTGAGTGTGAAGCAGGAAATGGGGAGAAGATTTACTTTGGAGAAGGTAAGTTGGTAGCATCGCAGATGAGCTTTGGGGTATTTATAATAACCACATGCAATGGAAATAATGTCAAAATTATTCACGCATTATATAATATAATTTTTTTCTACTTACCTGAACACAAAATGTTGACAGAGCATTTCCTGCAACATCCTTTATATTGTGTTTGCAAAGTGCGGTTTGTACTGGTCATTTGTTGTATTCAGTGTGAAGTGAGCTTTAGTCTCACGGACAGAGCAAAACAGGATTTTATTCCGTTGCAATTTTACCTGAACACAAAATGTTGACTGAGCATTTCCTGTTCTTGGATTTCAGTGGTTATGGAGTGGAGATTTTTTTAAAATACTAGAACTCTTAATTCCAATTATTCATATGAAGATCAAGCAACCCTAATCATCACTCAGTCATTAAGCCTCATCATCAGTCAAACACTGAAAATTGAATCCATTATGAATCCCGATAGATGAAAAACCCCTTGATATGTTGTTTGTGGTATGGGGGTGGTGTGGTTTAAGCAGCCACACATGACTTGCATCTAGGGAATTGGGACCGGTATCAGGTGGCTGTACACCTCTTGCTTGTTAGAGCAATTAACGAGCAACAAGTAAATCACCCATCCCCACACACACACACAGAGAGCCTCTGTCATGACGTGTACATCTTCTCCTGTCTTGTTACATCTTGTCACTCTCCACAATAAACTGGTATGTTTCAACACCATCGCTTGTCTCTGTGTCGGAGGCCCCTGAAAATGCCACTTGAGTGGCGTGTGGCAAGCAGAACTGCCAAAATGTTCTGTATCTCCAATGTTATGAAGAGCTGACAAAAAAATTATCCTTGAATGATACTTAATTGACCACAGTCAGAAATGGTAAAATTTGCAAAGAAACTCCTCTGGAAATGAAAAAATATCGAACTTATTAGCAATGTAACTATTGGAAAATGACTAGAGCCTCTGTGTCAATAGTACCTTCAATGAATGGGGCACTTCATTATTGAAATGGGTGAATCTTGAATACTGCAGGCACTTGTGTTTACGCTGATCTTTGTTCCTGTGAATTTCAATTTTAAATATGGTTGCATGCGGCCAGCAATGGGATTCAAGCCCATTAAAGCCATTTAGATCCTGTGGTGCAAGCTATATAGAGACTTTCAGTCCTTGTACCATCTGTAATGCAATGCATTTTGACAAGCATTTACGTATGAAAGGTTTCATGTGAAACAGACTTTGGACAGCGTGTTAGCGGGTTTTGCCAACTCGATCATTGGTAATGGTAGCAGAATAATTTACATTTACATTTACATTTTGTCATTTAGCAGACGCTTTTATCCAAAGCGACTTACAAGGGAGAATAACATTCAAGCTACATTGCGACAGAGATTAGTGTAACAACAACATTAGTGTATCAATAAATACTGCAAGGTGGTGGTAAGTAATTGTAGGTTAGGACAGGAGGTACTCACTGAAGAGTACCTAATAATAAATCGTAAACACTGTACATGAGCATCCTAAATAGCTGTGAAACAGTGACCGACCTGCTGACTTCTGGTACCGCCTGTGGCAATCAAGTGTCCAAGAACCTTCGAAGGTGAGATAAATCTTTGCTATCAGAAACAGACTGAGATCTTCGTTAACCAAAGTTTAGTTTGCAAAATAGGTAAGAAAAACACAGTACAGCATACACTTCAAGGCAGCATAGCCATCTGTCCAAGGGAGCCAAACATTGCTTTGTGACACAAGTTTGACGTTCAACAATCTAGGAAGTTGTGAGAACCATATGTTCAGGAAATTCCGATGAACATTGTGGGCACCTGCATGTAAGCCCGTAATATCCTTTTTGTGATGTCACACAAGCTGGCACCGGCTATGAAACTAAATTCATTAAACTATGATCTATTTCTTATATCAAGCGTATAAAGTATCAATTATTACATTTCCTATCACAAGTGTCAATAATTGTATTTTAATAGGTCTTTGATTCTCTTCAGGGGAATGAGGGGTCACTCTTATCTCCCGACCCTAGTGAGTTATTATGCCACAATGTTGAGGGTCATTCTTTAAGTTAGTGATTCTACTCGTTGGCCTTTTTGAGTGTAGGGGACTTTCTTGCAGTGGGATGTGTGTCTTGGTAATTTGATACAGAGAGAATTTCCCTGAATTCCCATGTATTCCTGTCGACAGTGAAACCTCTGGATTGCTGCAGGGAGATGCTCGAGATGTTTGCCACAATGTTACTACTTTAATAAATTAACCTTTGGGTAAGAGCGCAAGTGCAGATTAACACAAATAATTCAGAAACCTGGGCAGAGAGGCGCCCAAGGAGTCTTGTCAGATTCCAGAATCTCAAAAGAAGTCACAACTTAGTATGTCACAAGTGGGTCATCAGCCGGTGACCTTTTTTTAAAACCGTTCCACAAAAACTTCCATCTCATTTGTGTATATGTATGTGACGAATAATCTCTTGAACGTGAACAAGGGCTTCAGTAACAAGATTTGGGCTAGCCAATGCCAAAACAGCTATCGCTGTCAAGTAGTTGTGTGGATCTCCACCATCAGCTATTGGCAGAAGAGCAGCCGGATTTAGAACGTTGCATCACTTCAAAGTGATATGAAGTGAAAATAGCACGATGGTAGAGCGCAGTTGCTGGAGAAAAGAGCAGTTTTGCTCTGTAGCAAGATAGAGGCTACAGGTTGTGATACTAAAACAGTGAACAACAGGATGTAATTTATCTCCATGAGGTTGCAACACACACACACACACTCTTGAGCCCCTCCCCGCCTGTACCCACCCACCCTCACACACACAGACACAATCTACTTCTGCTTTTCAATGTTACTTCACAGAGGCAGCACAAAGACGTCTGGTCCACATTGGATGTAACCTCCCTTTGACAATGGAAAAGGCGTTCACACCACCCGAACAGAAGAAAGTCCGGCAAAACCACCAGCATCACTAAGCTTCCACTAGTGCTGACAGATTATTGCAAACTATTTTAAACACACTTCTTTTAACCAATAATTCCATGGCTCTTTCCTACTCTACGCAGCACGTAGGTGGCAAAACGTCTGTCTGAGGGGCGGTTTTAGCTTCATGCATTTCTTCATCCTTCTCGATTGTCTTACGCTTGGGTTGGTCCTGGACTGCCGTTGTGCTCTCAACCTGAACACGGAGAGATCCGACAAAGCCAGACCAGAAATCCCTTCCTCATCGCCAAGATTGTCGAAGAATTTTCTATGGTGGTCGGTGAGATAAATGTTTGGTATCAGAAACAGACTGAGATTTTCGTTTACAAAAATGTATTTTGCGAAATAGGAGAGAAAAATACAATACAGCATACCCTTCAAAGCAGCATAGCCATCTTTGTCTCTGACAGACTGTCCAAGGGACTCTTTTTATAGAGAAAAGAGCCAAACATTGCTCTGTAACACAAGTTTGACATTTAACAATCTAGGAGGTTGTTAGAACATTATGTTTGGGAAATTCCGAGGAACATTGTGGACAACTGTAGTAAGCCCAGAATATATATAATATGAGCTAAATACATTTAAACTAGCTCAATTTGCTATAGCAAGCATATAATGTATCAATTGTTATTTCCTATTACAAGGATCAAATATTGTATTTTCGATCACAGAGGATGACTGCCTTTGTGAAGTCACCGGTCTATATGCAGTGCACAAACATGCGTTAATATGCCTCGGTCACTCTAGCATGTACCGATAAACAACCAAACTGCATATGTGACCCATTGCAGACTTAAGGTACATTTGGTGGCTTTTGCCTTTTTTCATGTCATTTGAAAGTGAAGAATCAGAGCTTCAAAACAAGGTATATGTGACAAATAAACCTGTTGAATCTTGAGGTGTCACTTGTGCAACTCAAGCAAATATTTTTAAAGCTTTGACTTGTTAATGACAAGGGTGTGGCAAACCGTGTTTCTGAGATAATCACCCTCAAAGTTTTCCTCACGCTTGGCTTCATTCAGCCACCTCCCGGAATGCAAATAATTTGGAGGACCAACAAGGCCACATGGCTACTTGTCACATGGCCACTTGACACCCTGCTGAATGAGGACTTGACACCCTGCTGAATGGGGCAATTTCTGCATTGTTCTTGTGTTTTGAGGGAATGTTGAACGGCGTCTTCGACACACAACATCTTTTGTTTTTAAAAAGGCTTTTATTTAAAAGTAAGAATATATATGTTTTATAAAAGTAGCATTATTTCGGAGTTTAAAAGTATGGACAACACAACAAAATGTAGAGTCTGTCGATAATATGAGTCTCTGTATACCTTGGTGTGTCATTTAATATATAAATGTGTGTATGCCAAATATCTTCAAAGTTCTTGGAGTTATTATGTGGGCTAACCCTAACCCTACCCCAGCTACACTCTGAGAGCCTGTTTGGGGCGGTTTCTTCCGACTGCCTCTTCCGACTGGTGGTTCTGGTGCTTCTCTTTCATGTGTTGATGAATCGCACTGAGGTGGTTGTTGCCAATTCTGTTAATGAAATTGAGAAAATACATCACATTTAGCAGGAAATATGTACATCAATATGTCAGCTAGAGATGTAGGCTCACAGCCTATAACAGGATGGCACCGTTGTGATAAAATGATAATTAGCCGTGAATTAAGAGAAACAAAGCTCTGCAGATTTGTACACCATTCACTGAGTACTGGGTCCACTGCCTCTTTTTTTTTGGTTGGCATTTTCTTGTTGTCTGAAGTCATTTCACTGTGTCTCCCATTGCAGAATAGCTGTCTCATGATAAACGTGTCTGTTTCCTGCCTTGTTAAGGCTGCTATAATGTAGTGTGATCTATAGATAATATCAGGATCCAGTTTCTTTGTACATGATTCCTGGTCAAGCCTGCCATTTTCTTTTCACCCCTAGCTGCATTTGTAGGTAAACTCTAGAATCTTGTCCATTGCTACTTGCCATAATCTGCATCACCAACCTAGACGGACTTCATCAGGTCATCAACTTCTTCCATTGTGACAACAACGGGCATATCGTTTCTACCTAATATCCTCGATTACGTGGTACATCAAGTTTAATGGTTAATCGCGGCCATATTGCTTATCCGATCATAAATCTTTTATTGTGCTTTTGTGAAGCTGGGCCCCTTTATATCCTGTATAGAATTTGATGTAAATTGGTCTGAAGCCTTAGCGAAAAAACTGTTTTTCAGAACATTCAAAATTGCGAAAATCTAGTTCGGCGGAGCTTAGTGGTCTGGTTGACCTTTTTGGAGAGCACATTTACCTGGATATATAGACCCATGTTTCTGTGAAAATCTAAACTACGGTGTAGGAGTTATGGCCTTTTTAAATGTTAACATTTTGACCTTTAATTATAGTGCCACCATCTGGCCGATCTGGATCATTTTTGTTTGTGAAGTATTTGCAAGAGATTATCTATGCATGTGTCAAATTTCATGTGGCCATCGTTTACCATCGCACAAAAAATTGAAGAATTCCGATTAAATCAGAATTATCTTCATTATTCATTATATGCATTGTGTGTGTGTGTCTGTGTGTGTGTGTGTGTGTGTGTGTGTGTGTGTGTGTGTGTGTGTGTGTGTGTGTGTGTGTGTGTGTGTGTCACATTATATATACTTTCCATTTACTTCCACTCCTATATGGTTGTGACGAATATACTGTATATAGCAGGGTGAAACGTCACATACAATTGGGACTCGGTATCAGTACTAAATACCTTTTTAAGGTATAGCCCATATCATACCCTATCAATATAACCCAATATTAAGTACTATAGAAACTTCTCCAGTCAGGCGATACCTGCATTCGGTCCTTTTTGAACCCAGATCTAGAAATAAAGGACTATTTGTACAGTTTCATTCCCAGCCAAGCACTGCAAGCGGGTTTTGATTTAATGCAACATGTAACTGAGACAGGATCGGATCACAATTTTCCAACTACATTTGTCTTTCAACAACAGTGAGAGATTTTCATCGTTGTAATTATTCCTCTTGTACTGGCAATTTTTTTTTAATCACTCAGCCCAAATACCTCATTGTACAGTTTTATACAGTTATTTAATAAATATTTCAATAAGTTGAACACTTTCACAATGTATTGGTGTAAAAATTATTTCGATGGGAAGGAGTTGTGGCATTTTAGGCAACTGAATGCTTAAGAAAAATAAGTATTGACTGAAGTACTCTATTTGAATCAGTATCACTATAAGGGTACTGGTATCTTATTTTTTTTAAACAATACCCAGCCCTACATACAACAATGCTTGTGTCAACTTGATCGTAATTATAATTTATAGTACCCATATCAATAACCTATACCGTACATGAAACTGCATTTGCATATTCTTTATATTTTTATATATTTGATTATTTCATTTCTCTTTAGGTTTTTTTTTTGGGGGGCAGGCGGGGTGCGATCTGGGAATGTAACATTTAATTTTTACTTCACTTTCTATTCTATTTAATTTTATTGAATGCATTTTTTCTCAGACTGTCAAGCTTTTTTCTCTCATTTTTTTAATGCTAATCATCTGTAGTTATGCACCAGTAATCACCATGACAAATTCCTTGTATGTATAAATGCACCTAGCCGAATATACTCTATATATACTCTACTATATTCTGATTTGCGCAATGCGGTTTCTGTCTCAATAACAAATAATTGATAGCTGACACCTTACAATGTCCTTTTTTTTTGCCTATACTTGCAATGTGGGTGTTGATTTGGTCGGGAATGGAAAGTCAATGCGGTATCAAAGTCAACGTTCTCCAGACCTGGGTGGTCACAGGTCAATATGGAGAATATTTATCTCCCTCTCTCCCTGGCAGGGTACAGCAGGGACGCATCCTTCTTGGAGATGGTGGCGGACATCATCCTGGAGCTGAAGAAGGCCAATCCCAGCCTGGTGTACGGTCAGTGCGGGGACAGTTTAGTCACTCCAGTGTATTCCAAACAACGTAAAATAGGTAATGCCATACATGTGGAGATTTTTATTTTTAGCTCTTTTTTTATTCTTCTTCTTTCTCCTCAGTGTGTGATCCGGTAATGGGCGACCACGGTGTAATGGTGATTCTCCATATTAATCTATTTCTCAACCACTTCACGCGACTATTTATAGCCTGAATTAGTTAAGCTTATCACATGCGGCATGTTTTAGTTAACTTTGGATTTCACACCGCTTTTTGAAAGATAAAAATAACACCAACAAGTTATCGATGGAGGCATATCATGTGTTTGTATTACATGTGCTCGGAGGACGTCTCGCACTTGTGACATTGTGATTTAACGGATAGAATGTCTTGACGCGTTTGTGTCGCGTTTCAGTACGTTCCAGAGGTCCTGTTGCCGATCTACAAGGACAAAGTGGCCCCGCTGGCCAACGTCCTCACCCCCAACCAGTTTGAGGCGGAGTGAGTGCAAAACAACAATCGCTGTCATCTGGGGTTCAAATCGCTTGAATGTAAATTACCGGTTTAGAGAGACTCAAAAGGAGCCGTCCGTCCTGAATCAATTCACCCCAATACAATACAACTTTGTTTGCATTGGTATGTGTTACCTGTACGTTTTCTGTGCACGTCACTACTCTGACTGTCTCTCTCAGGCTGCTGACAGGGAGAAAAATGAAAACGGAGAAAGAGGCTATTGAGGTGAGTAAAAGAATGATCATGTATTTACTGTGTGTATTACATACTCTATGTGAGACTCGCAAATGATTCTTTCATTACGAACCACTCCTTTCAATGAGTCGGGGGTCACCCCAAAAGAGGTGTTCATTTGTGACTCTGTGACTTCTTCTCACGAACAGAAAATGATGACTAAGGATTAAATTAATGTAAAAAAAGGTTGAAGTCATTTGGCGTAATTCATATTGAATGTGACTGATTTGCATTCTACCTAAATATATACTTTGGACAGAATATGATGATTCTTGTAAGAATTCCATGCACGACTCAGAGCCAAACCGACTCTTCTGACTGGATATACCAACCAAAAAAAAGAAAATGAGTCGAAGAATTTAACTAATCTTTTTCCTTGGTCACTCGTAAGGAGCCGGCTCTTCAAAAAGAGTCAAACTCTTCACCACTAAAAGGAAGCCAGAGGAAGGTCTCCTCCTCCACGACCCCAAACTGAACCCCAACCCCTCCCATCCCTGTGAATTACAGTCCTCAAATGGAAAACTTGGAAGTCTGAAAATTGAACAAATCTTTCGAGAGTCACTCGTAATGAGCTGAATCTTCAAAAGGAGTCAAACTCTTCATCACAATTTGCCCGAGAATAGGTGGTGGGCGAGCGGGGGGGACTACCTGTGTATGTGGTTGACAGCGTACAGTAACATGAGTTATATTAAACCCCTGCTGCTCTCCAGATAATGGACTTACTCCACCAAATGGGACCAGAGACAGTGGTTCTCACCAGCACGGACCTGCCTTCCAAGCACGGGGACCAGTTCCTAGTGGCCCTGGGGAGCAAGAAGATGGGTAAACAATATATTGGGGGATTCTGGGGGAAATATTTATATGCATGGAGACACTTTGTATAACTATATATATCATCAGCATATTTCCACACTAACCTTTTCTTTTTCTTTTTCGTTTTTCTTTTTTTTTTTTTTTTTTTTTTTTGCTGTAGTGAACCCTGATGGGACCAACTCCATCCAGAGGATCCGTATGGATATCCCCAAAGTCGATGCCGTGTTTGTCGGGACGGGCGATCTGTTCGCAGCGATGCTGCTGGCCTGGACTCACCACCACCCCAAAGACCTGAAGGTCGGCTTTGAATTCATATTCCATACGCAGTTTTGTGGAAAGAGTGCTTCGCTGTAAAGCGGTCAGATCGCCTCATCCTTTGGCCACATCAGAAGCAACATGTCAGCATCGCGAAACCGGCACACAAACGCTTTAGATATACTGCCATTTTTTAACCAATATGGAAGGTCACACCAAGCAGAAGCATCAGTGCCACAAAAGCAGCAGAAAACAGCAGAAAAAGCAGCAGTAAACTGGAACATAGATTCCCATAGAGGTCCATGCAAAAGATGTAATTAGTGAAAATATTGAATTCCCAAGCCAGGTATGCATCAAACACAGATATGAAATCGCTGATGTGTGGCCCTATGGTCGATTACTGACAAAATAATATGTTTTCTCCCACAACAAATTGAACCTCACTTATGTAAAGAAAATATTATCATTCCAGCTGGAAAACAAATATCACGCCCAGGGATATTCTTTATATTTCACTTCATACTTGGGAAGTAGTTATATAAACTTTATTGGTCTGGTATACCCTACAGCACCTGTCGGCAGCACGGAGGCGTGACAGTCTCCTTGCTGCTTGGAGTCACTACGTGTGGGCTCCAGTCAAACTGACTTGTTAAGCAATAGATTTTTATAGAAGAGAAATATGTCTATTTATTCATAAGGTATTAAGCTATTGATGTATTTTATCAAATGTACAAGAATAATATTCTTGTACATCCAATGCATATTTTTTTTTCATTTAATAATCGAACCACAAATAAGTGACACAAAAAATAATCATAAAACACTTTAATACAGAAACGGATCAATAAATGCGCATAATACATTGTGTAGATCTCCTACATCTTCCTCTGGTTAATGGGATCAACCTGCTGCCAGGTTTCCAGGCTTCACCCTCGTACCCACGGGGAAGAACCGGCACCGCCTTCCTCCTGTTAATAGCCACAATGTATTTATAGATTATTACTCAATCCAGCGATAAAACGTGAATTAACAGACTCCAGATAGGAATAAAATGAAAAGTTAAAGGCAAAGATTCACTTAATTCACCTACCCATTGAAGGTTTAAAGTCTTGAAGTGCTGTTTACGCCAGCATGTCACAGACAGAGTGAAGATGGACCCAGAAGAACTTGAAAAATCGTAAAAATGCTTTGTATTGCTGACGATGTTGCCCAGGGGCAGGGGTAGTGTTGTCGGTGCTAAAAGGGGATTTGACAACCCAGCCGAACAAGACGAACATAATGAAACGATTTGCTCATAAAGGCTTACAGTAAAAGCGACTTTAAGTCATGTCGTCGTTGAAAAGCGATGGTTGTATTGTAATAACTGATGGTAACTATAACTTGTTTTTTTGCTCCAGGCTGCCTGTGAAAAAACGGTGTCCGTCATGCATCATGTCATTAAAAGGACAATTACCTACGCCAACGGTACGGTTTGTGAGTCTCTCTGCCTACTCTTAATGTGAAGTTACTTAGGAATAACACTCTTAACTTTTGGTAGCATCTGTCCTGAACAAGCTCTGACCTGCATTAAACGGAGGCCACTTGTTGAGTCCCAATCTGAGAGTTATCCATGTTCTTATCGCTACAGATTTTTTTTGCTTTACGGTTTGTTTCTGGGTCTCGTCCTTATCCCTTCTCAATCCCTCCCATCTCTCTTAGTTTTATTTTTATTGCGCTACTTTTTCTTTCTTTCTTTGTTCCGCCTGGTCGTTTTTGTTTTTGCCATCTGGCACGTTGATAGATATTGATCTCAACAGTCAAAATCCAAAATTTTGAACCAATCGAACCATGCGTCCAGAGCCACCATCAGGCCAAAGTCATACATTGACTTTTGTCTAATCAGATTTTCCACCATTTTGATTTATCCAAAAAAACAAACTTTTGACATCTCCAAGGCCATTTGTTCAATTTCAACCAAACCAATAGATTCCTTGTACTGGCCTTGTTGTCAAGTTGTCTCAAGGTCCTAACAATATGTGTTGCCGAAAGCAGCCACATAAACAGGAAGAAGGTGTATGTTCCGAACACTTGGTCCATGACCTCCATGCAATTTGAAATAAATGTCTTAAACGATAGTCTTACTCAACTTATCTGTGTTTCTTGCATCGGGCCAATGTCGCACTTTTCACATGGTCATACCAGGTCATATCAGGCCATATCAACTCATATCAGGCCATGTCAACCCATATCAGGCCATATCAACTCATATCAGGCCATATCAACCCATATCAGGCCATATCAGGCCAAAGTTGGTGTTTTCAACCATGTGTGCAACTCACGCCTTTGGCTGGATGGTCCAATTGCTCCCTCTTTAGCTTGACACCTTTAAATTGCTATAAACAGTGATATTTATTATTATTATTATTATTTCAGAGATGGCCGGCCCCGGTAAGAGGCCTAACCCGGCCCAGCTGGAGCTCCGAATGGTCCAGAGCAAAGCGGACATCGAGGATCCTGTCATCATGGTGGAGGCCACAGTTTTATAATAAGCCTTCTCGACACCAAGGGCAATTTTTGCGTACAGCACATTGGCGGGGTCTTCCATGAGAAACTCTGGCTTTGCTGCTCAGCCAGACACACACACACACACACACACACACACACACACACACACACACACACACACATATTGCAGACACGCTTTGACTGTTGGACTGTCATCCGTCTGCCTTATAGGATGCCTGAGGGAGCACAATTGTGTTTTAATAACGGAAGTCAGCAGGATTACACTTATGTTGTCACACACACACACACACATACACACACTTATCACTGACATATCTCTACTACAACCTGTGATATGACCACTAGCCCTTGGGCTCTAGCCAAATTTGTTTTGCCGATAGTTTTATACGTCTTTACGTGTACTTTAATCCCGTTTAATACAAAAAGTAAATGATTATATATGTATAACAAATGATCTCAGTTAAAAATGCAGAATACAGAATGTATAATGCAGGAAAAAAAATAGTTGTGCCTTCACAACTAGCTTGATTTGGTCATAATCATGCGTTGCCATAGTTAACCCGCTATAGGCTTTTTAGGCTATTGCTGGCAAGGCATCATAAGCACATTATGACAGTGATATTATTGAACCCACTGGAAATAGACTATAGTTTACAGAGCATGCAAATACTGACGAATCAGCGGTTTCTAATATTTTCATAATGTGAACAGAGCAGATTCATGATAAACTAAAATGCGTTGACATTTTGTGACACAATAAGATGTCAAATTGCTTGCGTGGTAATAATGTGCTTGTAATGCAGTAATGATTCATCATTTGCTGATGCATTGCAGCATATGTGTCAGCATCCCACATCTTATGCAAAATGGGCAGCAATACTCTGCATCAGTTAGACTTTATAGTATTTTTTTCTAGAAAAAGCAGTGATTGTAATGAAATTGTAATTTTAATTGAATACACATACAGTATTTTTTATATTATTCCAAGCATATCAAATTGAGCTTGAATTATTTGCACAGAGAATATTTACTTATTATCGCGTATAATCATGTTTTAACTATTGACTATTGTCATATATGAGAGTCAATTAACAGGCAGTGCTGTGGAATGGTCTTAAAATGATTAGCCAGCGCTGGTGATGAATTTTTTGTTTTATGTCAATATAACAAATCCATTAAACCCACAATTTTAGAAAGCTTGAAGTGCAAAGCCTTGAGCTGCTGCATTGACATAGAGCTATATAAAAAGAGTATTAATAAATGATCGACTTTCTTTCTTTAAACAATGTTGTGTGTTTTTTTTCACGACTCAGGTGTAGTAGCTTGCGACACAGTGCTCTTCCCTCACCCTACGGAAGCCTAATGCATTCACTTGATGGAAAAAAAGCCCTCTTTTTCCAAATTAACAAATTCAATTTAATCCAGTTTTCAAGATCAAGATTCAAGAGGTTTATTTGTCACATACAGATACATAAGTTCATACATATATGCAGTGAAATGTCTTTGCTGTGTTGTATGCTGGGCATACAACACAGAGTATTTGTTTTCCATTTGCATCCAGGACAGAGTTAGTCTGCAAGTGGAGTTCAAGTTTTCAACCTGCAATGCAACTCTTTATTCATTCTTAAATCATCAAGAACTGCTGCAGTAACTCTGTCCTGTGGACGACCTGTAGAATGACAAGAGCACAGCTTTGGTTATAAAGAACCACCACCAACCCCCCTCTTTGCAGAACTATTTATCATGTTTTGGTCATAAACAACTGATCACTACTCCAAGAGGGGGAGAATCACCACGGGTGAGACAAATAAACATAGAACCGAACAACATTTACACAAAAACATGAACATTGGACGACAACATGTATTGAAAAACAGTGAATTAGGTCCAGGAAAACTGGAACTACAACTGGTCCCATGGCCTCTTCCTGTCAACGTTATGGCATTACATAAGGGAGGAAAGGAGAGGAAAGTGACCCTGGTTGCTGGGGTGCACTCCAAGCAGGGGTCCGTGTGTGCAAGCGTGCGTGTGTGTGTGTGTGTGTGTGTGTGTGTGTGTGTGTAAGATGTCCACCTGTGAGTGTACATGACTTATCCCCATTGGTACTGGTGTAGAAGGTCGGTAATATGTCGCGGCGCCTCCAAGCAGGGGAAGGGGCCCCCCGAACTCAACAGCCCCGCAGACAACCCCCGGCTGCAGGAGATCCCCGGGTACCCCAGAGAAGCCAGAGGGCCGTGGAGCAACTCCCACGCCCAGCCTGAGGAGCATGACCAAGTCCCAGGGAGCACGAGGAGGCCCTGCGCCCCAGGGGCGCACACATACAACCAACCCACGTGCGCAGGCACAAGACGCAGCAGCCGGCACAGAACCGGGGCAACGGACGCAAGGCACGGACCGCGGGCCCGGATCACGGCCCCACGGTGACAGACCGACAGCCCGCCCGAGCCGCTCACTGTGAAATGTCTTTGCAACACACCTGGATATTATGCACAATAGTTACATAACCGAACATAATAGATAACCTAATTCCTACCTAGCTAACTAACTGAAACTAATTGATTCCTTAAACGTAATGCAGTTAGTGAATAGAATTATATAAATCTAAAGAAAGACAAAATAAGACCCAAAAGGTAATACAGAGTGGGGGTACAAAATAGAAGTAAAGGGAATTGAGTTATGTATATGGGAGAGGCTATTTGTATATACAGATATGTGCAGTAAAGTTTTATTTTGGTTTGGGTTTGAAACATTAGGAGATACTCGTGTCTAAGTAATATAGATTTTATTGTTATCAGTTCAGAGACTTGCGCAGGCACCAGGACTTTACGGTTGTGTACACAATCCCCGTCATTTCGGGGCTGATTTCCCTGTTTCCACGGTTCTGCTTGGACCCGGTGTGTCCCGGGGCTCGTCCTGCAACTCCGCAGCTTCGTGCCAAAAAGTGATATGTCTGCGGGAGGTCGCATAGCCTGTTAAAGCCGTATCGCCCAGTTTATAGCCATCTGGAGCTGCTGTCATCTGGATCAAACATTCATAACGTGCAAATACACATAACTTTATGTCCGTGGTAATAGCAAAGGGATGTCTTTGTGAAACAAACCTTTCTTGTTACCGAGTAATCACAATTGTGGGCAAGGAAGTGTTTATAGTGCAATATGACATTTATGTGATTATAGTATAATGTTGTTTCTAATGTTTATATGTGTTTGGTATGTTTAATATCCTTGTTAAGCCTATATTTGGAAATTTGACTATAATTAACATGATTTATGGATGGGTTGTATATAAAAAAGAAAAAAAATATTTTGCCAATATCCTTATACTCTACAAGGATTATGGATAGATTATAACCAATTCAGGCCTTTCTAACAGTTTAAATACCTTTAAAGGGCCAAGACAACCCATAAAAGGCAGTTTTGCACATGCCAAAAAGTGATTGCCGCAACTACCGTGTCACTGAAGGTTCTTTCTGCCTCAAAATGACTTGATTTTATTCATGAGGGTTATATCTTAAAGGCTATAGCTCACTGCTTTTTACCTGTTGGAATACCTTTAAAGGGCCAATACTACCTATAAAATGCTGTTTCTACTTTCCAGAAATTGATTGCAGCATCTACCTTGCAGCTGACGGTTATATTTTAAAGGTTAGAGCTCACCCAGTGCTTTTTACCTGTTGAAATACATTTAAATGGGCAATACAACCCATAAAAGGCAGTTTTGCACTTTCCAAAAAGTGATTGAGACTCCGACCTTGTCACTGAAAGGTAACATATGCCTCAAAACACATCGTCATAACAATATGATGAAAAAAAAACATATACAATATACCAGAATGTACACAGTAGTAGCGGGGTGGTAGAGATTTCACACCCGGCCAGGCTCAGGTCCCCGCCGGGGTCCCAGGACCAGACGGAAAATCCAACCAGCCCTGGCACGACGGTCAGCCAAGCTGCTGCTGAACTGATTATTTTAGCTTTTTTACATCTTTTGTAAGTCGTGCAGCACCTTTCCAGTAAGATATTGGTCCTCCTTCTTCTGCAGGGAGCTGGAAAAATCAATTAAAATGAGTTTAAAAATGCTTTTTTAAAACTCCTCCGTCCGAAAGGACTATTTTAAGCTCCGTAACAGAGTTAATCATTCAGTTTAATCTCTTAGAACGGACTGTTCCAGTTCATCTGCTGTAAATGTATCTCTTCTCTGCAGTCAGTCAGTCTTATTTTTTTTTTTCGCGGGGGGGGGTGCCAGACAACTGTCAGAACCACCCTGCCCATGGGTCGGGCAGCCAATGGGCAGGGTGACCCCAGCGGCGTGCCCACCACGGGGCCAAGACCTGACCCTGCAATGCGCACCCCCACGCCGCCCTACCCGAGCCCCAAACCCGCAACTACGCCCCAAACCAACACACAGACGCCAGCCGCCGGGTGGCTGCCCCAAGGGCACAGCCCCCCACCCCCGGAGACCAGCTAGCTCAACCCAGAGACAAGAGCAGACACCACAGCCTGGGCCCTATAAATATTTGCTCTATGCAGAATTGTATATTGGATGAGTTGCATTTTTGAATTGTGTGTCATAGAAAAGGTGTTGTTGCAAATAAGCTTCCACAGGTTGGTATCCATGGAAACATCAAGGTCTCATCCCATTCCATGGCAGCTAAAGATAAAGTGTAATTTGTTTTTAATAAAAGTTTGTATATTCTGGAAAAGGGATTTTTTAAATGACCTATATGAGTAAGATGTTTAATCACCCGAGGTGGTTGTAGGATGTTTTTGGTAATTTGATTTAAACTTTTAGAGACTGCTGTAGTTGAAGGAATTGAAGGATGCTGTGGCCACCGAAATTATACCTTTGGGTTAAGGTTGGGAAGGATATAAGTGAATTGTTTTCAAAAATGTGTTCCAGGTGAGTAATTCCAAGTCTTTTCCAAGACCTGAAGATTATTGGTCTGTTTTAACCAGAAAATCTGGGTTGTGCCAGATTGGGGTGAATTTGTTTGGATATGGAGAGTAACCACTGAATTTGTTGTATCTCCACCAGACTGACAGAGTCAATGTGATAAGTGGGTTTTTAAAGCAATTATGTTTCCTTATTGATTAAGTAAGGAAAGGGAGCTCAGATATTGATAAATCCTGACATTCTGTTTGCTCAATATCTCGCCATCCATGGCCCAGTTGTTGCTCTGATTGTAACCATTTAATCATAAATTGAAGATGGTTTGCTAGATAGTAGTATCCAAAGTTCGGGGTTGCTAGGCCTCCACCCGCGAGGCGGAAACAACCTTTCACTCATAAGGTTGGAGCTGCAATCACTTTTTGGCAAATGTAAAACTGCATGTTACTTTTTGTATTGGCCCTTTAAAGGTATTTCAACAGGTAAAAGGGACTGGGTGGACTTTAACCTTTAAAATATAACCATCATGAATGAAACCAAATCCTTTTGAGGCATAAATGACCTTTGAGTGACCTTTAATTCACAAGGTAGATGCTGCAATCACTTTTTGGCAAGTGCAAAACTGTATTTTATGGGTTGTAGGGGCCCAGAGCATCCTTAAATCATGTTAATTATAGTCCAGTTTACAAAAAGGCCTATACAACTCTATTAGACATACCAAATACATATAAACACATATACAAATATAATATATAAACATCGGAAATAATATTATAGTGTTGCCTATAATCACATAAATGTCATATTACGGTGTAAATTGCAAACACTTCCTTGCCCACTATTTTGATTGTTCGGTTACAAGAAATGTTAAAGACATCCCTTTGCTATTACCACGGACATAAAGTTATGTGTATTTGCACGTTATAACTGTTTGATCCGGATAGCAGCAGCTCCAGATGGATATAAACTGGGCGATACGGCTTTAACAGACTTGGCGCCCTCCCGCAGACAGGTATCAGGTTGTGGCAGATGATCACAGACCCTGCACGAAAATGTATCTCGTTAATTTGGAAAAAGGGGGAACATTTATCTCCTCAAGTGAATGCATTACGCTTCCGTACAAATCCCTTTTAATAATAGTAGATAATCATTTTTATACGACGCTGAAGTAATGCCACGGGCACACTACACGACTTTCAAAGCCATCAGATGGCTGCACTGTTCACACGACACGACTTTCTGTCTTGTGATCCGGGATCTTGCAGTGGTTGTGGTTTCACACTGCATGACTGATCGGTCACGGGGGTCACACATTACAAGATCTTTCACCAGGAGGAATCCCAGACGGGTCTGTCGGGTCTCCCAGCTATGATTTGTCAAGAAAACGCACGCCGGAAATGATGGGATACCATGGACGGGACAGGATTATTCTTTTTTTATCATATTCTTGATTATTGTAAAAAAAAAAAAAAAAAAACGAATAAAAGCATTATTTAAAGAAGAAATATATTAAAACCCTACAGAAGAAATGTCAAATAGGTAGGTTTGTTCCTGGCTCCCTTCTCTCCTGTGACTGTGAACGATGTAGTACTGAATTGTGGAGTGAGACCGTTTAACAGTTTCTTGCCATTTTTGTGGTCCACATTTTTTGGGCGGGGCTATATCATGACCCGATGACATAGATGGGTGATACTCTGCATGGCCCCTCCCCCTCACGCTATATCAACTCCAGGGTCGGAAATGGAGCAACAGTGGTGAAATAAGCAAAGCTAACAGCCCCGGGTTTGGGATAAAACGCTGTTTTGGGAATAAACACATGGTGTAAAACGCGCTGTCAGAGAGACCGTGAACTCATGCTAAGTCTTGGCGCCGATCCCGTGGGTGCCTCAGAGTTTTATACGCTTGGCAATTTTTTTAATCATTCAAATTTTGACGGTACTTTCGGTACATCAAACCGACTTGATACGTCTGCAGTCGCACGGCGTTGTGAGCAGTTCACGCCACACGCTCGACGCTCACGGGAGCGTTCTGTGATTTGCCTCCGATGTGAGGCTTTGCTATGCGATCTCCAAGAAGCTGTCAGCGAGTGCAAAAAATCCCCGGCCAGGCCAGAATGACGTAGTCTGACCTCGGCATCAGTGACTTCTGACGTTACGGTGCATTCAAAACCCCCGGGATTTTTCACAAACTCACTGGGTCTCTGAGAGACATAACTAGTGCATGCCTGAGCTTCAATAAAAACACGTGGTGAAGGGTTTGTATTATTGTGTTGACATTTAGACAGTATTTCAAATCCTCTTTCAGATTTCTGAAAACTTTGAAACGGTTGATTTCACTGTTGTTTTTCATCTATTTGCCACAGTGTCCTCCCTCGCTGGTCTTTAGCGAGGGAGGAACAAAGTGTGTAACATGATGTTTACATCAGGGGGCTAATTGATCCCTGAGGTATTCTTGCAGTGCTGCACCTGAATACTAATGCCATCCACTAATGAGCTGTATTTAATGTGCAAGTGACAGCTTAATATCCAGGTGACATGGAACTATCAATAGAATTGTCAGCTACTTGATGTCAATTATGCCGTTTTGGCTGTTTTGCTCTCTTTAATTAAATCTTGCAGTTTAAACATTTTTGGGTATCGACGAAAATGGTGCAAAATTTAGAAAAACAACAACAATCTCAAAGTTAATTTAGCACTTTATAAGAATCAAAGTCAGTATATTCCGCCAGGTACAATTCGATTATTATTCAAATTATTATATCATTATTATATTATATATTATTATAAATTATATATATTTTAAAAAAAAAGCTAGATAGTAATAATAATAAAATCATAAATAGTAAAATAATAAAAAAAAAAACAGAATAAAAAGTGAAGTAAAAATAAAGAACAAAAATAGCCAAAGAATACAAAAAAAAACAACGTGATGTGTAAGAATATATCTGCATGACGTTGTTGCGTCCCTCTGTCCAGTGCTCACCATGTTACATGATTAAGAACAAATTACAGTTTAATTTTGCGACACTAATCCTGTGCAGTATGGATAGCCTGCATTAACCTAAATAACCAGATAGGCTGATATGTCCACCTGGCTTCCACCTGACTGCAGTGACCGATGCACTTCACACTCACCGCTGCGGGAGGAACTGTTGACTAAATAATTATACGTAATGAAAATGGTTGCAGTTAAGCGTTTTCGTTTGCAACTGTTATCCATGCTTTAGAAGCCATACTTACTAGTGCAAACAGTATTAAGTGATTACCATGATCATTAATAACTGAAATAATGACATAGCCTGTGCACATGAATAGCTCAGCAAATCCAGAAAGTGCAGGTAGGCGGGCTCACCAGCAGGGGGGCCGGTGGTCTGAGCTGTCCAGGGTGATCAGGTAATAAGATGTCAACCTGGCCCCGAGAAACCTTTTCTATTATTTTCTCATTTATAATTGCCAGAATCAAATCCAGAAAACATACCACAGATAGCCTAGAATATTAACAAATACCCACATTATGAATGAATCATATAAAACAATCACATTCTGGCAATATGTTACACTTACAAATGACCTGAGGTCAGCCATAAAGCACCTAGGTCACGGATTATTTTACTTTGTTAACAAAAAATGTACATTTATGTACTAAGAAAAGCTAAGGAAGAGGATTAGGGAGTCAGAAGCCCGACTTTATTCTCAGAATTCTAACTTTAATGTCAGAACTCAAATTTTTTTTTTTCACATGTGGCCCTAATCATCTTCTGTAAAAAGTAAATTAAAAACAAAAATATAGAGAGTGGTAATATATAGTACTCAGAAGTCTCACTACAAAAAAAAAGCTTACAATGTTGTAATTAATTAATCGATCATTAATCATGCAAAAATTAAGATAGTGGCCAGTAGACAGTATTTATTGGGTCAAAAAATGACAATATGTCCTTGGGACTGCAGGGAATATGGTATATTGTGGGGAAGAAATGATCTGGGTGAGTTACCGGTTTGGGGGAAGGAGTTGCATTCAAAAAAAGTATTACTGGTGTAAATTATTATTTTTTTTTTGTCCTGCTATTAGCTGCAACCCCCCGGGATCATGGGATTATACACTCGTTAAACTGCCAAGCACCTTCATATATAGGACCCTCAATTTGATATGCCTGAGGCCATAAACCCCATTTGATAACATTTTGTCTCTGGTACTCCAAGACTTTTATTGTTAGGTATGGTTTATTTCAACTTTCATATCGACGGGCGAAACTATAGTTTGGGAGATAACGGTCAAATTATAATCAAAACAGTCATTATTGCACATAATGGTGCTGAGGTGTTGTACTTTCAAATAACGACGATGCTTTAAATATTCATCATTTTGCCGGGGACCCATTGGAACCCATTGAGGGGCCCCACGTTGAGATCCACTGGGGTGAAGGTCAAGTTATGAAATAGGTTGGATTGGATCAAAATGAGTAAAAAAACAAACAAACGCAAAGGTGTCATCCAGACATATAGTTTTGGGGGGAAGGGAAGTATGGATATTGTATTCGACCCAGAAATATGAAAGGAGGCCAGTAAAGAAAAGTTAGTGGGTTTCTCCCCGGGCGAATGAGGGGGGCGGACCGGAAGTCGCGCCGCGCTGTGCTCTCGCTAAGGGGACCGGGGCTAACCAGCGCTAGCCGACAAACAATAGCACCCCGCACCTCAAACTCGGTCAAATACACCTTGAAGTCACGCTTGACAGACTGTGGCAAGAAGAGGGGACGTTCGGCTCCGCCCGCGTATGACAATCTGCAGAAACATATCTGCCCCGTCCGACCCTTTGAGTGCTATATATTTTTTGTACGGTAAGTACACGCAGGGACGCCACCGCTCGCCGGCGGTCCGTCACACGGGCAACCAGCCTAGCATAACACCAGCCGCTAGCACACACACACACAGGTGAACCCCCTCGGGGACCCCCGGCTGTGCGCGGTCCGTGTTGAACCGGCGTGTCGTCATCGTTTCGAAGGTTTTTTTTTAAAACAGCCACACCGATAACCACCCGGTGGGTTACCTTGAACGGTGTGTTCAAGCGCATATCTTTTTTTTTTTGTCCTTTATGTGTTGCCGTAGTCTTCAAACGTGACGGTGGCTCGACATGGTCGACGGCCAAAAGGACCGAACTCGGGGTTCGCGTCAAGTTTTTGCCCCGTGCGATCTGGGGAGCGGGTCGGCCGCTCCGTCGTTACGTCAGGTTGAAGGGCGCGGGGACCGTGAAGCTGAGCGTGAACGTAGCATACGTCGCTTCCCACCCGAGCCCCCCCCCCCCCCCCCGACTGCATCCGCGACGAGGGCTTCCACTCTCCAGCGGGAGTCTGTTCCCGACGAGTCAATCACTCTCGAGTAAAAAGAGTCGATTTTCTCGCTTCGCTCGTTTGTTGTACTCACGCGGTGAGAATTTATTTCTGTCGCGCGTGTTTATTTTGCATGAGAATCACACAATAAAACAACAATCGGTCGAATGTATGTATTTGTGTGGAATGCAAAGTTTACATTAGTCGCATTCCACATGAATAATGCCGGACGCCATGGCCTTTTGTTACTCGGTGAATCGAAACTCAATGAGCTGGTTTGGCCACGTCTTTTCTTGTCGTTCGACAATCCACTCATTCATACCCTGTGCCTGCTTGGGCGCAGGTGCCATTTCGCGATCGGAACAAACGACCCCCCCCCCCATCTATTTTTATGTATTTATTTATTTTTATTCTGAGTGATTCACGACTCGCGATTCATTTCCGCGACGAATCGTTCGCGATTCTTGCGCCACCGAACCGCATGTGCGTCTCCCGGGCGCGGACTTGACGTGCCCGATCGCGCCACATTGGGGTTACCCGAGTTCACTTCCCTCCAGTCCGCCGTTCCCTGGTCAAGGTTAACTCTATATGATCATGATTTAAGACCTCCACCACTGTCGGGCAAGTATCCCTAACGGTCAGTGCTTTCTGCGCGAATGTGTGTGTGGCTTCGCGATCTGTTTCAGACAGCTCCGGTGTTTGGCGTGTTGGTGGTTTGGCGCTGAGCCGTATCTTGATTATACTCGTTCTGTGTACGTTTAACCGACTCGTTCGTATCCCAGTTGTTGTTGTGGATTAAGCAGTGAATTGTCAGTTTAGGTCATATGGGAAAGGTTAGTCCATTTCGAGAAAACGCCAGTGGAAGGGTCTACCACAATGCGAGAGACTTAAAGAGTGTGTCTGTGTGTGAGTGTGAGGATGGGGGGAATTGTGTTTGGTAACCAGGGTTAGTAATCCCATTACCCTGCAGAGGTGAGTTGAGCTTGTGGGGGCAGAGTTGGCTCAGACGGTGAACAAAACCCTGACGAAGGCGACATCAGTCGTGTATTTTGTTTGGTGGTGTTGCAAATGGCAGCTTCTCTGTAAAATAAAACTAAGTAACCGCCAGCAATGTACTTTTTGTTTACCCGACAAAGACTGAAAAGTATTCTGTTGAACCATTCTTTTGGTGTCATGCATGTGGACTGTAAACTTTGGAAATGTGTAAGTGGTCAAGTTGGTGAAAACCTGTTTGTTGCAACTAACATGATATATTTGTGATATTCTTTTCTTTCGGCAGAACAATAAAGTTAGTCTTATCTTAAAATTACCCTTTCACATTGACTTCCTGGAAACCAGTGTGCTTTACGGCTAGCAGGAGGGCATTGTGAAATGTGGTGCAAATGTATTAGAACCATGGACACATTGTTAAGCTTAAACAGAAACTCAAATTCTTGACTTGTGGATTTTGGGAAGTTGAAATTGATCTTGCTTTGGCCCGGTCCGATGATGTTCCTTTTAAATACAAGTGGGAATTCTCCCTGGCCAGTATCATGGTCATTTGATGTCTGTATCATAAATTGACGTCTTACATCAGACTGCTGACAAAAAAATTGCCACGTCACGTATTGCACTTCAGCCCAATTAGAGAGATGCCTCCTGAAAGTCGACGAGTCAAATCAACACTCAGCGACCTGAAAGTCGACTGAGGTTCTTCAAGTTGAGCAGTCCCCCCCCCCCCCCCCCCCCCCCACCCCCCCACCCCCAAGTCAGTATGCATTACAATAACAGGATAAAACAGATAGAAGCTTACAAAATTCAAAGGGATAACATTTCAATGAGGAATCGTAAATAAGTGGAATCATAAATATATTTTACGTGTGAATTGTCAGCTCTCTGTGCGCCCTGATGGCGGATAGTCGAATATTCACATTGAATTGCCGAATCCGATTTGAATGACAAAATTCTGAATCGCGTACAGCCCGAGTTCCATAGGACTTTCACACAGGGAAAAAGATTTAGGCTATAACCTATCAGCGCATGTTCTGTGATACCCCAAAGGTATATTGCTAAATAATGTCATACTTCAGACCCAGAGGAGTCTATACCATTTAGCCATTAACCCCTCCTTCCAGCTCCTACTGCTTCCCCTCCATAACTGTTCTGCTGACTACAGCAAAGCTTGCCTCTTCGATCCTGGATCTTATCAGTCATCTATGGCTATGCCAGGTGCTGCTATATGAGGGTGCCTTTGATATGGGAAGCAACGGAAGAGGAGGGTCTACATGGCCAACTCAGCCAGCTATCTTCCAATCCTTTTTAAGGATTCTAGTGCTGTTTTTACATTGTTCATCTACAGTATGTAATGTTTATCTATGGTAGTGCCTGTTGCAAAACATCCATTTGAACTTTCCCAGCGAGTTTAATTTTTCTATGTTTATTTGTGATATTGACACAAATTAGGCTTAAGGGAGACAATTCAAAGTTTTTTTTGACTGGTCTCTTAGTCCATTTTCGCACTCCATTATTGAAAATAGCTCATAGTGTTGATGAGAATCTGCTAATTTAAACACTGGCTTCCATGGTTTTGCGAATGTGATGTTCAATTACAAACAGCAGTTTTCCATTTGGAGAAAATTGTGGGAAGACAAAGTGATTTTGGCATATAATTTCCAATTTTTTTTTTTTTTTAAGTACAGCAACAAAGACATGGAGTACACAGACAAACAATAATGACCATCTGTGTTTTGCTTACATACACAGCACTGTTTTCCTCACGATCCAGAGCTTTTGATGCTTTGGAATTAAAATGACCTTCAGTGTTTTTCCATCCATCACAATGCATCTCTCCTCATATTCAGCCTTGAGGCCTGGTGGTGAAGCTTCAGGGCTGTGCTGCTGCTCAGAACCTTTGACCCCTTTTCCTCAGTAATGCCACAACAGTTTGTTTGTCTCTATTCGGGTTGTCAAACGATGGTTCGATATTCAAATGCTAATCGAATTGTACGAAAAAACAATTGACGTTACAATGTGAAGATTGCCATTCAAAGAAAATATATGCCGTGTTTCAGCAGAAATGAATTATTTTTTTTAGAAAAATGTTGCGCGCATATGTCAACATACATCCCCTTTGTGCGCGCAAGTGAATGAGCTTTGTCAGTGCGCCCTCTGCTGCTCCGTCCGTCACTCTCCGGCTCTGTGTCTCCACTTGCAGATAAATTGACCCATTTTATCTGCAAAGATATGAGGCTGATTAACATCTCGCAGCGGTCTGGATTTAATTCCGTGAGCTTGAGCTGAGGTACACGATCCCAAGCCATCCAACAATCACGGACAGAGTTGGAATGTCCTCTGGTGTAGATGTTCCCATAACCACCAGGCCGCGGAGCATGCCCGGCTGTGGCCCGGAATTTTTTCAGAGGCTTTTTCAAAAAAAAACATTGTTATCTGCTTCGCAGCGAAGCACCAGGAAACTGAGTAAATTAAATTCACCTAGAATAAAAACACTGTTTTTATTTGCTTTGTTTGTTGTTTTTTTTGTGTTTTTATTTTGAATATTTGTTTTCGTTAGTTTCTCCTTGTTTGAAACAAACATTTTAAACCCAACTAAAGGAAGTTCTGCCTTGGATCAGGACAGTTCTTGCGTAATGGAGAGAGCGCGGTCTCTAATCTGCTGTGCGTCCTGGCCGTTCCTGTATCTCCTAACCAAAAAATTATGCAAGTGCTCAGAAATGACAAATCTCTTAAAATAAAAACTGTGTTTTTATTTTAGACGTTTTTATTTTGACGAGCATTGCACCCAGATGGATGTTTAATTTAAAATTCAAAGAGAATTGGTTTAGTTTGGCTTTCGGTATAAAACCCTGCCTCTTATAGAAGCCTGCTTACAATAAAAGCCCGGTACCCTCTGCAGTTGAGGTAAATACAAGCCCTAGTCACTATTTGAGTAAATATAGTATATTCAAACTTATGTGTTTTTTCAGAAGGGATATTCAAACATGCTTTTTGGCCAATGTTGACAGCCCCTAGTCTCTATGCCAGCTTGAGTTAAGCAAATTTGACATTTATTTGCCTGTACACTAACCCTTTTGTGCCTAAAGCCCTGTTTGCCCTCTGTTTGGAAAAACCAGCGCATGTTGTTAAGTTTGATTCTTCATTACCTCAAGTCTATAGGGGTGAACTATTTAATCATGTATCCTTATGGGCTCTGGACAATGTAGCCCACAAAATAGAATAAAGGACAACACAATTTCAGAGTTGTTCCAAGTAAACTGCTTAGCCTGCTTTAAAGTCATACATCCCCCCTCCTTTACTGACTGATGTTATCAGAGGGCCAATGGCAAGGCAGAGCCTGAACTGACACCTTTTCATTAGTCCTTTAAGCACAGCAGGTGCTGTGGCGCTAACTCCACCCTGGTTCTGGGCAGCCCAGCCCCCCTTTTCGTTAACAATAATGAATTTTGACGTATCCAGGGTGCCTGTAGCTTGCTAATCAGCACTAATCTGATCCATTGGATTAGTGGAAGGGAATACATGTAAGATGCTGCTTACATGTGTGTCGTCCTCCTTCTAGAAACAAGCCACTTACCAGTCTGCCTGCCGTTCTTTATTGCAGTCTCGTCTAAAGTGGGGATGTGTTTTTTTGCGATTCAAATTTCTTTGTTTTGAACCTTCTGCCATTTGGGACACTTTTCATGTTGACGGGGCCACGCAAGGTCCCAAATCCACTCTTGCGCTGATTTTGCAGTTGTACCAGAGGGATCTGGTTGTGTTCCTGCTGTCATCATCATAATCTGTCTCTCTTTCCTCCCACGGGATTAACATGGCTATGAAGCAGGACAGGCTGTGACCATCCTCTGCACCAGACAGTCTTTGGCTCCCTTATTGGATTTTTATTGTTCTCGTTTCAAATTTTGGTGGGATAACGAGAGCCAAAATGTTGAACCAGAGTGCTGTGATGATCTTCACTGGCATCTGCGGGGCACTGGTGGTCATGGCAATGGCCTACTATGTCTACTGGTAAGTTAGACTTGGAGGGCAACTTTCATATGGCGCCTGGGATGCTCTGTTGGGTTCCAGCCGAATTCAAGAGATAATTCTTTGTTTTCTGTCTTTAAAATCTGCAGATGATAGATTATTATTGGAAATTGTGATTGTTTGTGATTCAGTAGCCAATTTTAGCCAATTGTCATCAGGAGGGGAAAAAGACTACATAGACGTGTTATTTCTCAGGCCTTAAGTTTAGCATTTAGACTGGTCAATGCTACATTCTTTGTGCCGTATTAGGGACTCCCAGTAGATGATTGTAATTTGGATTTGTTACTGGAGAAGCTGTATCCAGGTGAGGTAGAACATAAGCAGCTGTCCCTACTGTAAGAAGCTTTAGACAGGTCAGTGTCTCTAATCTTTCCTTTATGTGCCAAGGGCTCCTCTGGTTCAGTGAAAGGTTGTTCCCTGCTAAATGTAGGGCTGGGGAGGGTGTTGTTTTTTGGTAGAAAATGTAAAGCTGATTCTGACATCTTTTGATTACAATGACCAAATGGCAGGTTTCGGTTCTGTCATTTAAAACTTGGATCTATAATCCAACCTGGGTTGACTGAGTGGTTGAACAACTTGGTTACTTTGTACTTTACCTAACCCCCGCCACCAGTGTGAATCATTGTTTTGGTTTGGCCTGGCATTCATTACTAGTGTCAATATCTTCATGACTTATCTAGGTCGGACTTCTGCATGGTTAATATTTTAGCATCATGACAAAAGGATCATTGAGTATCTTTGAAGACATGTTAATATTGAAAGTTTCGATCCTGCTGTGCTTTTATGCCTGATTGCGGCGGGGGAAGCGGGTCTTCAAATCTGAATTCATGAGCAGTGCAAACAACAGAAATAATTGTGTGAGGGACCTGTCAGTCTTCCAAGCATTTCACCATTGTGATTAATTTGTTTATTCTCTAATGCCTCACATGGAAAGAGGGCTCTACTGTGTGGCACTTTTTTGCCATGGGATAGGTAGAGGGGCTGTAGTTGTTGACTTGAGAAACTTTCTAGGAACTGATTGGGAAGCCTACTCTGCCCACCCTCTAGCTTGGTACGCACCCAAAAGTGTTATCGGAGACTCATGGGGGATTAGACTGTAACTGTATCTCTACCACTCACTCACTCTGCAAGGAAATAAGGGTCATGCCTGTAACATAATTTGACCCTGGAAGAAATGGACACTGGGCAAGCCTATAGGCTGTCTATGACACAACCAAGAAACTCACAACAGAAAGATTAAAACAAACCACATTTGATAATATTTCAGCACCGCTATGGCTGCAAGATCTTAAAATATTTATTTTCACACACCGACACATTGATTTCTGGTATCATGCACACATACACAATTTCCTCCATGCTAAGCAGTCAGTTATTTTCAGTTTTATGTAAAGTATAAAAAACCCCTCAAATAATGTGTAAGTAAAAGCTACCTGTGGCTTCACAGGCCTCCAGACTGCGTTTTGTGACAATTTAGTTGCATTTTGTGACCATTTTTGGAGACAGTGCTACCAAATTTTGATAACTTTAGTAAAAAAAAAACGAGATCACACCTGAAACACTAGGAGGGAGGGAGAATTGATGTGTGTGTGTGTATGTTTTGCGTGCTAGGCTTGGGTGATGTTGCAAAATTTAGTCAAATTGCGGCCCCCAGCTGTCACCTCCTCCCCCTCCGGGGAGCAGAGACCCTGACCAGGGGGTGGGACAGCTCCTTTCTCTGGGAGAATTACACGATTTGGTCCTTTTATTTTGCTCCTCCGCTCTCTATCCTTTGTTGTGAGATTTCGGAAAGCGGCCCCAAAAATTGTTAACTGAACCTCTGCGCTGCCCCCTGGTGAGACCCAGTGCTCCGTCCCGGGCTGCTGTGCACGGCGGGTGCTGCTGGCAGAGCCTGGAACACCTGTAGAGTCCGGACAGAGCCTCTTCCAGAATGTGTAATTTTTTTAAATTTATTTTTTTAATGAGCATAAAGCTGTCTCTGCACCTGCTCAGCTAGTGGGAAAAAAATTGAACGCATGGACAAAGCTCATTCACTTGCGCGCACAAAGAGTATGTATGTGGAGGTATGCCTGCAACATTTTTATAAAAAGTTATACATTTCTGCTGAAACACTGCAGATTTGTTTTTGAATGTTAATTTGAGATTGCGTTCAGATTCGAGCATTTTCAATTCGAATAGCATTTGAAGTGTGTGTGTGTGTGTGTGTGTGTGATGGAGTGCTGAGGCTCTCGTCATGGTTGTTAATGACAGTAATGTACTGACCACATACCTTATGTTTACATTTATTATTTGGTGTTTTTAAAAAAAAAAAAAAAAAAGCAAACACCAAACTTAACTTAATGATTTTTTTTCTGTTAAAGCACTACTTCACTTTGTGACCTTTTTAAAATGAAACAGCAAATTGTTATTCCTGTAAACTGTTTATTACCAAAGCATTTATCAGTTATACAGTTAAGATGGAAAAAATATGAATGTCTTGCGTTGCATGTCAATTTTAGTGGTGCTCCTAAATTTTGTGCTGGTGCTCTTGGAATTTTCTGTAGGGAGCACCGGTGCGACTAGTGAAAAAAAGTTAGTCTGGAGCCCTGCTTCAACTGGCTGTAGAAATTGGTCTCTTTGGTGTCTGATGCCTTGTATGGCTTACTAATGAGGCCCACTCACAGGCACAGTGTTTCTTTCTGGACGACTGGGCCCAGCAGCAGACTGCCTCATTTGCTGACGCAACTCCTCACTGTAAAGCAGTGCACATGTTACTGTTGAGGACAAACAAAGCGCAGATAGCCGCCCTGGATACCTGTCAGAGCCGGATAAATACAAAGCCGATAGAGGGCTAATCAAAGGCTTGGGCAGAAACGTCATGAAAGGAGGGAGAACTTGTGAAATGTCAGTTCCAGAGGGGAATATCAACATGCTCCTATTGGCTGATTAATAGAGGTTGTAATAGGCTAATTATCCAGTAATAACGGAGGACGTGTAAAAATCGGCAGGTGAGTGAGTGCAGAGTTGTGTGGAGGCCTCGGCCGCGCTGTACTCCGTAGCCAGTGTTGCACCGCTGTGACACACCGCTGTGACACACCGCTGTGACACACCGCTGTGACACACCGCTGTGACACACCGCAAACCAGCATAATGGTGCACCATTGATGTCTGCGATTACTGCGACTGCTTTCTTTGAGTCTAGCTGGGCACAGATTAATTATTTTGTCCCAGACTCCGAAAATCACATAGTTTCATTCAACTAACGCTTTGGATATTTCAAATGTAAGAGGGACCTCATAATCTCATTAAGGTTATCTATGAAAAACGACGGTAGATGCTAAGGTCGCTAGGCATTGTGGTCCTTTTCCCCACCCTGGTCAAGACACCGTTTCTAGAGGTTGTATCTCGCTGGATCAAATCATATAAATAAGATTCCCTTCGTCAAATTATATACATATGGTTCTTACCAGGTCTTTGAATTTTGTTCTTATAAGTGTCAGTACTGGAATACCTTGAAAATAGCCCCCTTTATGTTGAAGTCCTTGAAAAGTCTTTGAAAAAACATCATCATTGAAAACCTGTGATATTCTCCCTGGTTTTGTTATTCAAATGGTGATGTAATAACATTTTTCCAGAATCGCTTTTACACCACAGATTATGCCAGGGAAATGTACATTCAATCCAGCATGGTTGGAAATAGACACTTATAATATTAATATAAGATGACAATGAGATTAATAATGGATATATAGATATATTAATATAAATAATAGACAACGAGAATAGGATTATATTATAATTATATAAATGACGCTCACACTGAAAATTTATATTTGTTTTGCTTGAAGTCCTTGAAAATGGAAAAATAACGTCAATTTAATTTCATGGCGTCAGAATGAACCCTGTATGTATTTTATTTAGGGCTGCCCCCAACTAAAGCCGAGCATACAGAGGAGAGCCGTCCATCCGTTAATTACCAGCAAACAATCAAAGTCTGTCATTATTCTTCTGAATATGTCAGAACAACCAGCAAGGAGGATGAAAATTTAATTTGATTAAAATGTGTTTCCAATGTAAAGTCCTCTAGCGTTTCATACGCGGGTCCAGTCACATTGGTTTAAAGGTTATTTTTGACAAGGCGCATCAATATAATCATCAATGGAGTTTATTTATTTAGTTTTCTGTGACCAACCGACCAATGGAAAAACTTGACTTTTCTCATCGACGAACGTTTGGTCGACTATTTTGGAGCAGCTCTAATTTTATTTCTCACTACTGATAGCCGCCCTCTCTGCCCCCGTCTTTTTCAGGTCTGTAATATTGGCTGACGGGCCGTGCAAGCGAGGATTGTAAAACGAACCCACCGTGGTAAGAAATGAAATCTTTTAATTTATGTATTTTGATGATAGCACGCACATTTACTTACAAAGCAACGCCTTAATTCAATTCCGCCGGTGGCATCCATTTATTTAATTGGGACAATTATTTTTTCCTGTTATATCTCCTAACCTACTATCATTGTCTCTGCCCCGCCCTGTTTCTTACTCTGTGCTCTCTGCTTACCTGCTGTTTTTCTGAACGCTTGGCATTATTCGGGGCCCCCACCCCTTTCAGGTTGGTCGCAGCAGGTGTGGAGAAGAGCCTACTCAGCTCTCCAGGCTCCTCAGCCATGGGTCTGCTTGCCTACCTGAAGAGCCTGTTCATCCTGCAGCTGCTGATGGGCTTTGTGTTTGTGGTGAGCGGCCTCATCATTAACTTCATCCAGCTCTGCACCTGTGTTCTCTGGCCCGTCGACAAGCAGCTCTACCGCAGGATCAACTGCCGGCTCTCCTACTCCCTCTGGAGCCGTGAGTAGTTCATCCATACCATGAGTTCAATTCTGCATTAACGATTAGGTCTTTGAGTGCCGTCATCTGTATGGGAGCAGACGTGCCCCCATCCCACATCTTGGTCAGTTGCAGTCGTTTTCAAAGTTCTCTGTGTACTCTTCTCAAGTTCTATTCAGTAGCAGTTGCTTTCTCTCTTGCCCTTGTTTATCAGGGTACAAGCAAAGGCATCGTTTGGTGCTTATCATTCAGCGTTAGGCTGGTCAGGGTAAAATCATGCAAGGGTGCCACAATACCACCCCCTTGTGTCTCAAAACTGGTCTCCCGAAACTATTGAAACCCATATCTCAGATCTGCTTAAATGATGCCACTATGTGACCAAGCCTTGCTATGCTTTTGGTAACGCCTCTTCGCCTGCATGGTTACTGGACAGTTCTGCTGTGGGCAGAGCTGTAGAGAAGGCTCAATTTGTTTGCATTGTAACGCGTTATTTGAAACTGGCACAGATTGAACCCTGTGTGGTTTTAGGCGCATTGTTCCTGACACAGATGGTTGTGTAACAGGTGTGACAGGATGGCGCCATTGGGGATATGTCATTTTAAATAGAGATGGCTCTGATCCAATACCGGTATCTGGTGCCGATACTGGGGTCATTCAATCATCGGATATTGTACTGGCGTCGCCGATCCAAATTCTGCCTCCTGGTGTGAGGCATAATTTGGTCTGCCTCCTCACGAATTCAAAATCGGCATATAATTAACCTGTAAAGCACAATTTTACAAAGCGTGTGCGAATAGGACCTGGCAGTTGGAGTTGGGCAAACCATCACTGATTGAAGCAGCCGTTCGGCTGTGTTGAATGACTGTCCTCAAAATAACACATCATGATTCCTCCGCCATAGAGCAACTGGGCCCTGTAGTTCTGTTCGTGGATCGGTGCATATCTAATAAAGACTGAACGCCTGTTCATACTACTTATGATCGGTTTCCCTAAATGAGCGTGTGCTCAGACAAAACTCACTGTTTAGGCAGACATGCATGTCGGCCTGCCTTAAATCCATCACCTCCTTTTGAATCTGGCAGAGCTGGTGATGCTGCTGGAGTGGTGGTCGGGCACGGACTGCACACTGTACACAGACCAGGCCACGGTGGATAAGTTTGGCAAGGAGCATGCCATCATCATCCTCAACCACAATTTTGAGATCGACTTCCTGTGCGGCTGGACCATGTGTGAAAGATTCGGCATCCTGGGGGTCAGTACTGTAAATGTCCTGCCAGGCAGCGCCCCAATGCATTCACTTCTCAGCGCCACCCTTCACATCCTTAAACACAAAACCTGGTGCCCGCCACTTAAGTTAACCTGGATTTTTAGCGACTCAGATAAAAATATTCACATAAAAACAACAATCTTCAAACCATGAAGCTAATTCTGAGTCGAGTTTTATAGATGCATTTACAGTATACTGTATACCTACCAATAAAATCTATTCATTACATTGCCCCTAAATGTGACGCTTACCCCTAATCCTTCTATATGTAGTTTATTTATTACTAACAGACAGTGTTTCATTGTCAAAATACACAAACAGTAAGTCCTCAGTTAAAGTAGCTTGTCAAGCAGTAGTCTGCTCTTTAATTAGAAGTAATTGCCTGGTGAGGAAGCGGCTTGACGTAATTACCATGACTCTTTTAGCCGCGATCTTGAGTCACGTTGAAACATCTTGGCTCTACGACAAACCATGAAAACATTCAGAGGTTTCTGAATATTAGGGAGGCATTTCCGCTCCTAAGAAGAAAAGGCAGCAACGTCACTTTCTTATCCGTCGATGGGACGTCGTGGCAATATTCTCCGCATTTGTGTCTGTTAATCCAATCTCTATCTGATCCAGGGCAGGTTACCTGCATGGTGATCTGATTTGCTGACCCCGATTTACAAAAAAAAACTAAGCCTTGCCCCGGGAAACCCCGAGCGGAGCCTAAACTTACCCTGCTAATGACATAATCTTGTTTTGAAGTAAACCACCTCCACCTAAGAGATGGGGCGGGTTTTAAATTCTCGCGGCAAAAAAAACAAAACGAGTACGGCAATATTTTGAGCAACTGCATCAACGATCGAAATCTCGGCAGTTGTCCATTGTCGATAGAGGCAAACGTATTTTTCAAACCATACACCAACAACCCTTTTGACTTGCTGCTGCTGGCAGAGGGGTAAACCTTGGTTATTCATGGGTTTTGCTTTATCTTTATAAAGTAGTAGTCACGTCCATTTTGGCGTACTCTTCAGATCAATCCACCATAAAACGGCAGGACCCAAACACTTACTTTTGTCAGGCCGAGAAGTCAGAAGAAGCGGTGAGGGATTCTACCCGTGCAGCACAAATGTATATCTAATACGTTAGAAATAGGGAAAAATCCTCCACATTTTTTTGTGTTAAGATATCTTTGAATCTCAGGTGGGTGACTGAAAATAAATCTAGTTTGGCTTCCGAAATGCGACTCTGCGTTTGATACGTGCTCAGATTATTTCAGATTCAGATTATTACGCGTTTCAGATTATTTTTTTAATGCAGATTTTCTCTTTATTTCATTGGAAACACAGAGGCCAGCATCATATACTACTTTTAAACGGAAATGTCTCTGCTAATCTTGAAAAATGCAATCTCTTAACAAAATGAAACAATTACAGGACACCAATGACTGTAAAAAGCTCTAGTTGTATTTTTTACATCGCTAAGGAGATAAACTAATTAGGGATCAAACTTTGTCATTTAATGCCACAGAATGTTTCGACACGAGTTTCCATGCTGATATAGGAAGTACTTTACTTTTCTGGTGAAAATTAGTGGATGAGGTTATTCCAAATGCAAAAAGCAGGTTAAATTATTTATGTTTGTTTATTTATTAACCCCTCCCAGAGTTCAAAGGTGCTCGCCAAACACGAGCTGCTGAAGGTGCCTCTGATTGGCTGGACCTGGTACTTCCTGGAGATCGTCTTCTGCAAGCGGAAGTGGGAGGAAGACCGCGAGACCGTCTTCAGAGGGCTGGACAGGCTCAAAGACTACCCTGAGTTTATGTGGGTAGGTACAGAAACACCTCCAGACAAGCTTGAGCATTCATTTGTTTATCTGTGTTCTTATTTCATTTCGGCCATTTTCTGTACACGGTATACATTTACGAAACTCGTTCTGAGCACAAATTTGATATTTTAACACGGGCTGGAAAATCGGTCTTCTTTCTCGTGTCTGCGTAAAAGGCTCCTTCTCCTACCAGTGATTGAGCGGAGCCAGGTGGCTGAAATTTCCTCTAACATCCTCCATTGTCACGTTAGCCAGGTTAAACTCCCCGTCGCTCTCTCCAGAGCACCAGCTGTATTCACAACAACTTGCAAGGAGGGGGATTGTTTATTTTCACTCCGAACTGGCCTCCGCCTTTTTTCGCGGCGTGTATTCCGCAGAGTTTTCAGCGTGCTGTGCTTTTCAACTGGGGAGAAAAACACACACAGACACACACACCCACACTCACACTCGTTTCTAGTTCGGCGGGGATTCTGGAGAGAATTCCTAATGGAACCTTCAGTGGTGTGAGGCGCATCGCCGCGGCCAAGTTTCCAGTCGCTTCCTGTCGCTCATCGCACTAAACGAGATTAGGCAAATCAGAAGCTGAGAGGATTAACCCCGCAAAAGTCAGGCGGCCACGTTATTTTGTAATACTCGTGATACGCGATAAGAGGCTCTGGCTTTGGAGTAATGTTTCATCGAGGTGCACTTGATGTTATTTAAGGTGTGTGTGTGTGTGTGTGTGTGTGTGTGTGTGTGTGTGTGTGTGTGTGTGTGTGTGTGTGTGTGTGTGTGTGTGTGTGTGTGTGTTAAAATGCCGTTTTTCCCACCCTTCATAGTTCCTGCTGTACTGCGAGGGCACCCGCTTCACGGAGAAGAAGCACCAGATCAGCATGCAGGTGGCCGAGAGCAAAGGCTTGCCCAAACTGAAATACCACTTACTACCCAGGACCAAGGGCTTCACCACCACCCTGCAGTGTCTCAAGGGCACAGGTGACACACACTTTCAAACACCACCCTCCAAACCAAGGTTGTTCTTTGCGATTTCTCATTTTTTCTTTTGTTTTTGCTCCCAGTCACCGCCGTTTACGATGTGACACTCAACTTCAAAGACAAGCAGACGCCCACGCTGCTCGGCATCGTCAACGGCAAGAAATACAAAGCCGACTTGAGCGTCAGGTGGGTACGACCAACCCCCACCAACACACGAAAGCACCTACCCATTGTGTCATGGTGATGGATTAGCCGATGGGGCGTCCACTCATAACGGCCCCCAGTTAAGAGGCCGAGCAGCAGACAGGGAGATGTATGGCCCGTGGCCGGAGTCATCAATACCCATTTTAAACGAGCCCGGCCCGTCTCCCGCCCTTGAAAGGGGAAATTGAATTTCAGCTGAACTAAATCACCACGGTTACCTTTAGCGCCGTACAGTAGGGAGGGGATGCAGTTCAATGTATTTCTAGTTTCCCCTGGAGCCCGCCTAGCCGAGGCTTGCGTGGCGGATTCAAACAGAGCGTAAAATGCCATTTATTTAAGTCTTAATGTGTGCGAAAATATTCATTGATATAAATATACTTCCACAAGATTGACATTCATCAAGTTAAAATACATTTATTTCTAGTAAAAATATATATATTCAACAATTGGACAACTTCCAAAATGGCATAGATTTTTATAAAATAAATTTGTCATAATTTATTTTAAATGTTTTATTATTAAGCCTTTGGGTAGATTGGTAGATCTGTTAACATTTTATGAAATCTTTTTTGAAAATGTTTTTTTTTCTTTTCGTCTCCAAGGCGGTTCCCTGTGGAGGAGATCCCAGACAATGAGAAAGAGTGTGCCAACTGGCTCCATAAGCTCTACCAGGAGAAGGTAAGACCACAAATAGTCGTTGAACATCAAATCAACACCTTGTATAGTAAGTGTGCAACAAGAATGCAACATGATCTCATTTGGTCTGTAGGGAAAATAACTTCAAAAATGAGGTAAATATTCAAGCGTGGATTCACAATTTTACCAGCCAAACCATTTTTCAGAAAACCTTGAAGCGTTAATAAAATAAAAAAAATAAAAAACACGGTAGCAGCTACCATCATGTTTCTATTGTTTTTCTCTAATCAAACGTAGGGTTATTTTGAAGTAAATACTTACACCTGGAGGCTCGGTAGGATAGAGAGGAGACGTGGGTGGAGTTGTAAAGTAAAAAAAAATCGATTTTACATGAAGGGCTGTTGGTGGATTTCCAAACCACCGACGGCCATGAAGTTGTCCACGAAACATTGACACCCGACAACTAGCATCAGTGTTGAGAAAAGACGTTTCAAAAAGGGCACAACGTGTAACAAATTCACCAAAGCTATCAGGCCAAGAGTCATTTAGTCGCCAACTCTAAAAATTCACTGGCTAAGCTCCGGTCTGAGCTACAGAGCTATCGTTAGAATATAAAACAGGAACATCATTTTCAACGTTGGCTACCGAGACCCTTAACATCCTCCCCATAGAACAGTTTCAGACTCGGTCAATCATATTTCCAGAACCACCCGCCCCAACAGTGCTGCTCTTCATGGAGGAGTTACTTTGTTGTTGTTTAACACTTTGTGTGAAAATTGTAACGTTGAAATGCTCTGATACTCCAACCCGATACAACGTTATGTAAGGTAGTTGCATAGTTGACGCTAAATAAAGAGAGAAAAAGAAAGAATGTCGGCTTTTTTGTAGGTACTTCAAGGTAAACGAAGTTTGGATAAATATTTTATCGGCTGACAATATTCCAAAATTGTGCAGACTTTGTATTTATTGCTGTGACTACAGTGGGCCGTCTGCTCTGGTTCGTAGTACACAAGCTCAGATTGTGATGAAAAGTTTGTATTTTTTTTTGAGACTTGGTTCTGGACGAGTCACTCAGTCAAAACGAGTTGTTCGATTTGATTCTTTTGGTTTAATGCGCAGGGAGTTAGGTTCGGTCATTTATTATTATAACTTTTAGTTATTTATTTTTTGCAATGATTGCAATTTATTTTGGAATCGCAAGTACCATATAAATCTAATATGTCGAGTCTTATTAAAACGCAGTGAGAGTTACAGGTTGAATTTTTACTGAAACTTGGTGACAGTTCCATTTTCTGTTTTATTGGAACTCACTGACAGTTACATGTCTATTGTTCTTCCATAATGAATAGTGAACAATAATAAACACACAGTGTCAAAATAAACAATCTCACTATTATGGTAACTGAACTATGCAGCGGTAGTCTGTAAGTGCAGCTGTCCTATCACGTGAGCGTGATCAGATCAAGGGATGTGTTTTTCATTGACGCACAGCAGATCTACCCAGAGAGACCAAATGATGAGAAAATTTGATTTCTCTGGTCATGGATATAAACTCAAAAAGATCTGACGACAGTGTTAGTTATTTGATAGTCAATGTTTTATTATGAACATACAATTGAATCAAAATCAGAATGGGCCAAAATCTGAATTGGCAGGACAGACTTTAAAATAAAAAGGGGGGGTTCAGAATTGGCCATGAAAATTGCAATGGGTGCATCTCTACTTGGTAAACATGTTTGGTTTCTTTAGGAGAGGATACATTTCAGGGGGTATATCCTAATGAGAATCATTAGTATCCTGTATGAAGTTAGCTGTAGAAGCTCGCACACAATGTGGTTATCCTCTTTACGAGACGGCTACAGTGTCTTAACTGGTGGAGTCATTTAGCTGCAGTCACTCTAGCGCCACGGTGACTCCCTGTTCCACTGTTGTGGTACTGCAAATATTCTGCCACGGTGAGCAGGTTTGAAGTGGGCTAGCCGGGCCCCAACGCGATGGCACGATGGAAAGACTCTCTCAACGGTCTCTCTCCCCCAGGACGCCCTGCAGGAGCACTACCGCCAGGAGGGCAGCTTCCCCGGGCCCACCATTATCCCCCACCGCCGGCCCTGGACGCTGCTCAACTTCCTGTTCTGGGCCACGCTGCTGCTCTCGCCGCTAATCAACTTCGCCTGTGGCGTGGCGGTCAGCGGCTCGCCCCGCCTCATCATCGGCTTCATCCTCTTCCTCATCGTAGGTGGGTCCGCAGCTCAGGCTCTTCTCTCTCGATCTCTCGCTCCCCTTTCACCAGGTGGTTTATGTGCCTTGTCTAATCGCTCTCTCTCGGTTCCCAGCTTCCGTAGCGATCCGCCGCCTCATCGGCGTCACCGAGGTGAAGAAGACGGGCTCCAGCTACGGCGACCAGGAAGCCAAGAAACAAAACTAGAGCGCCCCCTGTAGTCCAACACCACCGCCTACAACCTGGTCACCACCATCATCATCATCATCATCATCATCTTCCTGGGCGGTCTCTGCGCCGTCCCCTAGTCCGGTCGCCCAACCCCTCCCCCTCAACCGCCTGCTGCGTTCTCCTACCGCCGGGTGGGTGGGGGTGGGGAGAGGGAGGGGAAAAAGAGGGAGAGATTCTGACGAGGAGGCCCGACTTACACCCGTCTCCCTGGCCTCTCCCTTCTTTCTCACCTTTGTCGCACATATTTCGTCAGCGGACACGAGGGAGGGATCTCCGCCCTCTCCTCACACTAACTGGGACTTGTACTGGGAACCCCAGCGCTTTTGAGGGCCCAGACAGGTTTCCCCAGCCCCCCTATCTTTTTTAACCCTCTTTTTGTTTCACGTATTTATTTAAAGTGCAGTGGGAGAAATAAACAAATTAAGATTCCAAAAAGTAAGGGCTGTACCTCCCTAATCGGCAGCCGCCCGCCTCCCTCGATTTTTCCGGGACGGACAAGCCGCCGTTCTCAACTTGTTCCTCTCGGTGTCGTCCGTTCTCCGCTCCACACACATTAACCCTTAACGCTCCAGACCCCCGTACGCACCCACTGGATCCCTGAGTGCTGAAAGGCTCCGGTTGCAGCTCTACTGTAGCGGGTCACCCGTACTCGCTCGTGACGTTAAACCTTTGCCTTAATTTAAGCTTTGCTCGGGCAAGGGATCCCCCCCCCATCCACGTAGGCCTACTGTCGGACTGGTGTAGTGCTGCGATACTATTTTGCTCTCATCCCGTAGCTTCTCCGTATTTTTAAACTGTGGCCGATTAATACCCGACACCATTGTCTGACGGCAAATGTAATCAAGGAAAAGTGAATCCTTCAAGTCAGGGTTTCCCAAACTGGTGAGGGAGGCCCCCTAGGGGTCGGTGAAGAAATAGCAGGCGAGTTACTGTTTTGTTTTTTTTAAATTAAAAAACAATTCCTTTCTATTGCATTGTTTTTGTGGGGGAGGTTCTCAGCCAGAACCTAATCTGGCAAGGAGGCCTTGTCAAAAAGAACTTTGGGAACCCCTGCTCTACGTCTCACACTCTCTCCACTCTCTCACCTCCCCGAAACGCGTCCTTTTAATTGCATATTTAGATTTGTCCGTTTCATTCATTTTCGGATGTTGTCGTGTCCGACCCGGAGTTTGTTTCCCAGGGTACTCTCTATCGCTATCCACACACACGCACCGATGACTATTTAATCATTTAGAGTTATCGATCATGACCAGAGAGGATTCATGCAAGCCTTAATAGACAGTGCTGCTTCATTTGTTTGTTCTTGTCGTTTGTTTGTTTTTTCCCCCCCACCCTCTTAATACTTTCCCCCGGCACCTTCCATAGCAAAAGAAAGAAAATAGCTCGATTTAAATGCCCCTAATACCTCCCCTGCTGAGGGGGAGGGAAGACTCTGCCAGGATTGTGTCCACGTCACGGTGAAAAGCTGCTCCTAAGAACTTCCTCCCTAATTGATCCGCGCTCCGAAACCTAGTGACCTAGCTGAGCCCAAGGCCCTAGGAGAAGTCTTCACTTCTTTCCATTCAAACCCACTAGCTGGCAGTTTTTATTTTTTTTTATCATTATTATAATTATTCAAAAGAGGAAAAAAAATCCCACAGCGACTTGTTTGTTTGAGAGTGAAATATATTACCAGCAAAATTCAATAACTTATTTCAATAACCCCTTTTCCGCTCTAATTTAACTCACTTAGTAGCACTATTATTATTTTTTTTCTATTTGTATCTGTTTTCTTTGATTTAAAACCGGAATATTAAAGAATTAAATCACAAAACGATTCCAATTGATTCATTTACACTTGCGGTATTGTTTATAGGGCAGCAGCGCAGTTAAACACTGCTGAGGGGGAGGTTCACTTGACTACGCGCATTTTCTGAGGCCGAGTATTTCCCTTTTCCCCTGCTCATTTGTTCATTCTGTCTTTCTGCATTTTCAAACCCCCCCCCCCCCCCCCCACCAAGTTTACCACCACCACCACCACCACAAGGAGAATCCGGGCGCCGCCGACAAACAAACACCTTGGAGAGACTGTATGGAAAATGAAAATATGTACATAATGTAAATGATGAATGTGATATCCACTTTTAGAGATAACAAATGTACCTAGCTGTTCCCTCGGTCTACCGAGGCATTTGAGGAACAAAATGTAAAACCCTTTCAAACCCCTTGGAGAAAAAAGAAAGGAAAGGGAAAGAAACAAAGGAAGAAATGGAACTGTCTTCTGAAACTATCTTCACATTGGGTCGCTCAACACTAATCCACTTTTTTTTGTGTTTTTGTTTTGAGCTGTAAAAAATTTCAGCCACTCTTGTCTTTAAAATTACAGTTAAGAGGAAGAGGAACTTTAGACATGGTTTATGATTAATGAAGATTAATGATTCCCCCCCACAAAATAATGACTTTTTAACTCATTTCTTACAGCATCACAGACTTAGGCCTTACTTTTTTTTTTTTTTTTTTTTTGCTGCATGATGTGCGTTGTCGCACAGGCACTGAGTTAATTCAGACTCAGGGATTCTTTTACAGGCAGGCAACGGAACATGCTCTCGCGTTACTCTGAATTTGAATCTGAAAAATAACAAATAAAAAAAAAAAAAGGCCTCGAGGAACCCAAAAGACTGGATTCTTTTTTTGTTTGTTTGCTCGATTCAACATTGATCTTAATGAGGTGAAATCAGGAGACCCATTAGACCTTCTTAAGTGGATTTGTCTCCCAAGTGGTAGGAACTCGCAGTCTTCGAGAACTGTGGGGATTGTCCTCAGTCTGACAGGCTGGAGAAGTTTGACAGGAAACATCTCCCTTGATTGATAAAGAGCGATGTGGACATGTGGCCTCAGGAGAAAGGTCATTGCAGTGACTTTGCCCATAGTCATGGTCATTCCTATAGCCCATGGTGGCCATTGTTGAGATAGGTGGGTTTCATTTTTGGAGCAGCACGGACATACTGTAGGTTCCACCTTTTTAAGACTAGAAACCAGTTAAGGTGGAAGGGAGTGAGCTTAGTGGTTATGAATGAGAAGACCGATGCAGATGGCCAGAAAGGCCCTCTAATCTCTAGTGCACATGTGTCAAACTCAAGGTTGGAATTATCTTTGGCCCGCATGATGATTTTTAATTATTATACGGTTTTCCCGTCCATTTCAGAACTATACCGCCGAGCTCCAGAAAAAACCTGAAATATTTAAATTTTTATTAAAATCTGTTTTAAAAATAGTTTTATCCAAACAATTTTACTTTAAAGATCTGCTCTGGCCGACATTATTAGAACTCCAAGTCCACGGCATGTCAATCAAAGGCCCGCGAGCGCGAGTCCCTGTCCCGCTTGTTTATCAGGAGCCCAATGGAGTTGGTTAGCTTACCTGTGGCGCCTTTCAGGGGTTTTCAAAGAAGGCGGGAGGGAGAGTATATGTTCACAGATATGAAGGGCAAAGCTGTTTGTCTTCTGTGCGGGGACAGTGTGGCTGTAATGAAAGAATATAACGTAAGAAGACACTCCGAAACGAAACACCGTGACGGGTACCAGGACGTGGGCGTGAAACAAAGGCTCCAGAAGGTAGAAGAGTTAAAAAAGAAGTCTGACGTCACCGCCGGCCACGTTCAAAAATGTCAAATCACAAAGCGAAGCTGCTGTAAAGGCCAGGTTTATTGTGGCAGCGGAGGTTGCAAAATCAGGCCGGCCCTTTACAGAGGGCGAATTTGTCAAAAACTGCGGGATAGAAGTTTGTGAGCTTGTGTGACCGGATAAAAGGAAAGCGTTTTATGGCTGATCGTGCAAATCAGCTCGCCACCAATCTACAACAACAGCTGATGGGAACGGGAAAAGATTTCATCGCATTCTCCCTTGCTGTGGAGGAGAGCAACCATACTGCCCAGCTGTCAGTCTTTATCTGTGGAGGGGATTCAAGTCTATGCGTAACAGAGGAACTTTTGGGATTACACTCAATGCATGGCACAACTACGGGAAAAGACATCTCTCAGGAGGTGTCCAAATATGTGAATAAAATAGCGCCGCCTTGGGATAAACTTGTGGGCCTGACCACGGATGGCGCACCCGCGATGTGCGGTCAAAAGAGTGGATTGGTTGGCAGGATCGGTGAGAAGATGCGGGAGGAAGACGGCGCAGGTGAGCTGACAGCTTGTCGCTGCGTCACTCACCAGGAATCATTGGCAAATCCTCGCAAGTGGAACGAAAAATGTTATGAGCACCATAACACAAACAGTTACCTTCATACGAGCTAAAGGTTTAAATCACCGCCAGTTTAAGGCTTTTCTAGAGGAGTTACGTTTAGAATATGGCGACTGGCCCTATCACACAGAGACGCGGGGGCTAAGCCAAGGAAGAATGCTGAAAAGATTTGCGAATTCGTGAAAAGCAAAGGGAAAGACACGGCAGAGCTCCGGGACAAAAGAAAATGTCTGCGTGTGTGACATCAGGAGCCATCTTAATGCGCTCAACCTACAGCTTCAGGGGCGGGACCGTGCGATCGCAGACGTGTACGCTTCAGTGAGGCCTTTTAAAACCAAGCTGCGCCTACGGGAGACGCAGATGCTGCAAGAAAACTTGAGCCATTTTCCGTGCTGCCAAGCCATGAAAGTGCAGGTCTCTACCACCGTGTTCCCCAGCACACAGTTTGCCGGAAAACTTAGCATACTTGGTGCCCAATTCACACGGCGATTTGCCGACTTTGAAGCCCAAAGAAATAGATTTGAACTGTTCAGTAATCCATTTGCAGCTGACGTGGAAAACGCACCATCACACCTCCAAATGGAGCTGATTGAGCTCCAATGTGGTGAAACACGCTGCACAGTTTTCACGTTTCATCCCCGACACAATGCCCCAGCTGCGTACCGGAGCTGCTCAAATGCTCTCTGTGTTTGGCAGTACATACCTGTGTGAACACCTGTTCTCTTTGATGAAGATAAACAAAACGTCACACAGAAGTCGTCTTACTGACGAACACCTTCACTCGATCCTAAGGATTTCCTCAGGCAGGAGCCTGACCCCAGACATAGATTAACTTGTATCCAGGATGAGACACCAAGTGTCCGGCTCAGAAGATAGATAGAACTACTATAGTACTACAGGGCATCTGATTTTTCTTTGAAATAAATTCATTTCTGGCTGTTGTTGGCTTGTAGAAAAAAATGTTTTCACTTTAAATTCCTCTGAAAACACTGCATGAAGAGCCATAAGAAATGAATGCAACTAATTTTTCATTTATTTAATGATTTATGTTGTTTTATGTGAAATAACTTCTGTGCTGTGTTAGTTCCATGTTCAATATATTGAATAAGGTCATTTCAATTTGTTTTAAATAAACACTGAACCAGTCCGGCCCGCGATTTTGGAGCATTTTTTTTTGGCCCACTGTGTATTTGAGTTTGACACCCCTGCTCCAGTGGCAAAGCAAAGAGCACTGGAAAGAGCTCAATTTGGAAACCTGCTCCTGGGTGAGGAACGACTATGATGACTTTGACACCTGAGTCACTGCAGTTTGGCGTGGGAGACGCTGCAAGACAGAGGAGTTGATGCAGAGAACAAGGGAAGAGGGAATGATAAGAGAAGAGGGTGGGTTCTGACCGTCTGAAACAGGTGGTTTTGCAGACAGATAAGCAAAATGTGTGAAGTGAAGGATGAAGCCCTAAGAGGTGAAACGCTCCAAACGCTCATCTTTGTCCTCACACATTTGTGAGGACAAACATGGAGCGTTTGGGGGTGTGATAGCCTGGAGCACAGGAGGGGAGCGGAGGAATTTAGAGAGGAAATGGAAGTTTTGAAGACGGAGAGAGCGAGTGTTAAAAGCCAACACCGAAGGGATCCGGAGGGGAAATGGATGAAACAAAACCCGAGAGAAAGCCCGAGACCAAAACCTCAGCGAGACTGTTGCAGGGCAGATATTAAAAGCGAGCCTCTGAAGAAGGAGCCTGGCACCAAACGGGCGTTCACAGTGAAGCTTTGAACAGCCACACAGGCAGAGGAAGAGACGTGGAAGGGCCTGAACACCTACAGGTGTTTCCAGTTACCTTCACGTCGTCTTACTGGCGGCTTCCACTGGGTTTATGCAGTCTGTGGACTCCGCTCAATTTCACCCTGAGAAGGGGTCTAATCTGCCAAAATGAATCCTAACTTTTGTACTTCAGTAGCATTTGACCCACCTGTTATATATGTTTTATTATAAAATATTAGGTCTTTTCGGCTACTTGTGTATATTTGGCTATTTTGTTTTTATTATTAATGAATTTCTTTCCCCCAGACTGTTGATCTTTATTTATAGCTGCTCATCTCTGAGCAGATGGCCAATAGAAGCCTGAGTTGCATATCTGCAGGTTCTCTCACTCCGCGGCCAATGGCAACGCATGTTATTGTCTGTGAAGGATGGCATGAGGAGTAAGGAAGAAGCAAATGAACGAACAGAAGGTCAAAAAAATGCAGTCAGTTATGCGTCGATGTAGTGATCGTTTTAATCCACTAGGGGTTAGTGTTTCCCCTTAGCTGAGCCCCCCTCAGTTGAGCTGTATTGTGTGGCTTCAGTGCCTCTTTGGACACCTAAACATGCAGTACGCTTTCTACATGCTCTTGTATTCATAGTGGTGGTTTACTAATAGATGCATTACTTTTAATGTATCAATTGTATCTATCTATATTTAAATTATGGTGAACACAAACGTAGAACCTGTACGTGAATTTGGCCTAATGCCGTAATAATTGCAAGGGTCTGCGAGAAGAATCATCCCATGTTGTCTGATTAACAGTGACTGTGCGTGTTCGTGCGCCGCTGCGCTGTTTGCTGTCGCTGACCTTCGAAGTGACAGATCTTCTCCGGAATGGATTAAGAAAAAACAAACACGACCCAAGACCAGCAGCGAGTCGGCTCATTTCAGCCGTTTCAAACCGTGTCCGTGCCTTCGAGAGCGTTGAGCTCATCGCAGCAGTCTCACACAGTTTGAGTCAGAAGTTAACTGACGAAAAGGTCGGGATGAGGGCCGGGTGACTAAACTTTTGCATCAACAAGCATTGAGTATTTTATTTATTTTTTGGGGGAATGCAATGTCCTCGAGCCATAAGCATTGGGTGTAGATGATGGGTAACTAAGCCTCCTCTTGTCCTTTGGAGGGGCCTCAGTGTCAGCAATGTGCTCCATCATCTGCTCCTTTCCACGTGAAGCCAAATCAGTTTTAGGATTGATTGCTCCATCCTTGGGAGGTTGGTGCCAGAGTAAGTAGTTCTGGAACCGGGGGTTTGTTTGAGAATATCCTTGGACTCTCTTTTACCCCAACTCGGCCGTCTTGATGGAAGACATCTGCATAGAATGATGGATTAGGGTGGGGGTGGTATGGGCTATGGAAAACCATCAGTAATACACGCATCTGAGGGAAAACTGATATGCTCCATCTCTACATCTTTCGGAGAATATTCAATTATGGTTGTTGATTGGGAGATGTAAAGCCTATAATTCGGAGCCAATCGGTCATTATCACAAAATCGCCCGCGACAGGGCAATCAGGACCCCTCTTAGCACCCACGACAGGTAGCTTCTGCTAAGAAAAGTAGTCCACAACGTGGCGAGTATGGCAACAACGTTCAAACTATTTGGCCGACAAAAAAAACCTTCTCCCTACGTATGACTAACCCGTTGACTGTTATTAATGTGAAATTGGACATAGCAACATCCATCTCTTCAAGTCTTCCATTGTAGTTTCGATGTGGAGCTCTCCGACGTGTCCCCCTGACACGGAACCAGACGGAGAAGTGGTCGCCCGTGACAGTTCTTGATCAACCGTGAGCGGTAATTTATTTCTGAATAATGACCGCTGACTGATTGCCGCTATTGACCAATGAAAACTGAGTCTTCCACAGAGCCGCGTGGATTCAATGAACGAGCATCCCCAACGATTAAAGAATGCACTTCGGTTCACACATGAGCCCATCAACTTACACAGAAAAGACAACTTGTGAGAATGAAACTCTAGCTTTCAATTGTTTTGAAATCTGTTGAAATCAAGCAACACGAAGGCAACACATGCCGATTGCATTATCACCCAGAATCGGTTTCTGCTGTTTGGCTATGTTGATGGAGTGGCCGTATTCCTAGGCGGCCGATATTTATTTTCCTTCCTTGAAATAAACTGTGCATCCCACAAAATGTAGCCATGCCAGCTCCAAGCGGGAAGGGATAAGTGGGACTGGGGTGATGATTCACTTTTCCTGGCCAGTAACTTAGGTCTACGTTTCCCCTTTCCCCCCTGATCCCTATCGGAGCTAATCACCTTGTCATTATCTCAGGATGTCTGCAGCCCGCGTAACCCATCGGGCCGAGCTAAGATCCCGATACACGCACTGCAGATATACCTTAAAAAACAAACAATTTAAATGCCTTTCGGGCACGCTTCTGTAATCTACTGTTGTCATTGGGAGCCTTGTTATCTTAAGAGAGGGACAAGACGTGCGATGGCCTTGTGGAGTCGCTCGCCCCTGCAGCGAGCTCCCTCACCATTAAGGTGATTCGAAGTGACACATCCCTGCCCCCCCCCCCCCCCCCCCCGACGCACGGCGAACAGCTCAATATGTGCGTCTCCCCTGTTATCGGAGGGGGGAGGGGGTCGTTATTATAAGAGATATGCAAGAAGGAGTTTCCCATGACTCTATGCCAACGGTAACCCAGAAAAGCTAACAATAGGCTTACGCCAACAGATAACACTGTTACCATCGGAGTACGCTCCTCCATCCCACAGCCACATCCTCTCCCCCACCTTCATTCTTGCCATTTGGTATGAAGTTGATGTAAGCGTAGATTCCCAATACTAATGTCAGTCAGCCTTGCGGCTTGAGGCTGGGATGGTATTTCCTCCATACTGCGGATTATGTACGCACTGTGGGAAAAAATAGGGATTACTCCTATGGAAAAACAGCTCATCACTGGGTTGGCTGTGGGGTTTGCAGCCCAGAAGCGGATTGCACGGGCACACCCTGACACAACGCAGATGTGCTGTGTAGTAGCGGCCGGACACGGTTTGACCCCAATGCACACACACACACACACACACACACACACACACATCTGTCCCCTTGAATGTTGTTATATTTAATTTGGTTCAAGCGGGCACCTTGTCAACGGGAGCGTTCTTGAATTGTGCGGGCGTTGCTCTGACAGCAGCACGGGAGTCACTCACCTTGGGTTGTTTGTTGAATTCTTTTGTCAAAAAGAGGCTTGACCTGTGTCTGTCTGTGGCTTCCACAACCACATACTTTGCTTCCTGTGCATTATGCGTCATCGTCCTTGTACCGAAATAGTTGTAATGGCAGCTCACGGAACTTGAGCGGGCCTCGGGAGTCTCAAACCCGAAGTCATCCCTCAGCCCCTGCTCACTTTTAGGTTGTTTTTGGATTGGGTGCAGGATGACGGGGCGTAACAAGACGTCGCTGCTCGCTCCAGTGAATAACCACAGGGCAAGCCGGCGCTGATGTTTGGCGACGCGGCCCGATGAGGCGTGGTCTTTCGCAGCAGCAGGACAGTCACAATATTGTGACCGCTCCTCCTCCATCACTGTGCTGCCGCTCCCCTCTGGCGGCCTGTTGATCATGGAGCATTAGCGCAGACTGAAGGCAGAGTCTGACAAGGGCGGAGGAGTAATGCCGTCGAGGCGAGAGAGCAAGGCTATCACTTAGCTTTTAAAATGGCCGATCCTCAAAACATTTCACATTGGGTAATGTTACCCTACGTTGTGAGGGGCTGCCCTTTTTGGTGCTCCCTTCTCTGATTGCCCCAGAAGTGGATCACTTTATCGCATCTTGTTACACAGCTCTGTGGACTACTTCATTTTGACTGGTCAATAGCAGCGGTCAGTGGTCAGTTATTTCTGAGTAATGACCGTTGTCAAGGGCAACCACTTCTCGCTGCCTGCACTCACGCCCCTCTCATCACTCTGCCTACATGCTAATGCTAACACGAGCTCACGGTTAACATGTTGTGATGCTTCAGAAACTACAACGGAAGACTTGAATTTACACTAAGAAGTAAGTTAGTTATGGAATCATTTCAAATCAATAATCTGTTCCACTGCATTATTTCATTCAGTAGCACATTATCCCTCGCATACATCGCTGCTACCTATTTGGCTGCTTCATTCCATTCTTAAACCTTCCCTTATCTGATTTTTTGTGTTTTTATTGTGTATTTTGTACTCGTTACTACCTTATTCTAATACTTACATTGCTGAGACGGCATGAGCAGTTGGCTTTTGATGGCTAACGTCACTCTTGCTCTAATGCTACATAACTGATCAATAAACTACTACAAACGTTATTATTGCACCATATTTTTTTTTATGCTTTCATTGCTCTCAACACTCACTTTACTTTTCCTGGATAGACGATATTATATTTTGGAATTTAATCATCACAAATGAGAACGGTTTAAATCCATTACGTTTCAATGCCCGCAGCTAGACAGACGCACAGACGCATCCTGGGATAACATTGCAATAACTTCGGCCCTGTCCACACAAATACATATATTTTTCTATTTTCCTCTACGTTCTGGCCTCTCATCCAGACGCAAACGGCGTTGAGTGTTGCCCGATCGGCCTGATTTCTAGCCCAACCACACTCTAATAGCCGCCCAATCCACCAAATACCCCGTCCCCGAAACTCACGGTGCATCTTTTATGTCGTTCAATGAGGAAACAAAGTAAAATACAATCCATCTACAATAATAACACAGCTTTTTGGGGGTTTTTTTTGTGGCGGAACGGGGCACGGCGACATGATCTCTCCCTCTTGTAAAAGAAAACAAACCCGCCAGTTACTTCACAAAGCAGCCCAAATTGTATGTACCTGCCCAATGCTATTTCTTCCAGCCCGATATGATAAGAAGTAGCCCAATTAGGCGGAACTCCCACCTCCCCTAATCTGGCAACACTGGCGGCGTTTTATGCTGCGTTCCATTTGAACTGGGAAGTCAGAATTTCTGATTTCCCAGTTGGAAATTTCACCTGGAACGCACCCTGAAGTTGAAGAACCTCACCAACCCAAACCTCTAAATCCAAGATGGCTGCTCCGCGCATAAACAATAAGTGAAATCTGTAGTCACGGCTGTGATGATAACAATGTTTTTTTTTTTGTTTTTTTTTATTAAATCTATGTGGATGTGAAATATCTACATCTTTGCGGACGCCCAGAGGAGCGCTCCATTCCGCGGTCCCGTATTTGTTTTGTAAGTGCAAGCACGACAAAGGAGGCTGTGTTGTGGGTGTGACATCATTCCCAGCTCCGACTTCTGAGGCGAATGGAACACAGCGTGAGTTCACCCAAACAGAGCGTTTGAGGAAATGATTACGTCACACATCAATTCGCGCACGCCCATTGTTGCTTTGTGTAATGAGCATGCGCCTGAATGAACACCAAGAACAGTGGCGGATATATACAGGTTTGTTTACGTTTGGTTAGCACTGCTAGGTCTCATTACAAGATTACAACTTAGCTTAGCATTGCTGCAGCTGCATCATTTCGAGACCGTTTCAGCGTTCGTAGTCGTTTTATGTGTTCCCGGGCGTACCGAGATATTTTGTAAAACGAAGGTCGTGTGGACAGATTTTTTTTTTTTTGAACGGAGGGAGGAAATATCCATTTAAAAATAATCTCTGTATTAGTGTGTAAAGTTCATGGTGGAGAAGAGCTTTTCACACCGATATGTCCATGTTACTCCACCTGTCTTAATTCCTAACATCAAGTGCATTGTCTCATGTTTTATATCTTTTAATTTCTTGCTCTTTGTGATTAAATTGTTCTTGGTAAATTTGTTTTCTTTTGCAATCGCACATATCTGTCCTTTTTCCTTGTCTTTATTTATTTTGTAATAATAATCTATAACTTCTTCTTTATAATATTCAGGTTCCAACCACCATTTGGCTTTTGTTCTTGCCTCCCATCTCATGCTATTTGCTATCCATGTAATCCTTTCCCCTTTCCTATTGCAACACTCTGCTGTCTTTATGAGGTCACCGATTACTCTTGTTGAGTCCGTCCACTTCCTAAGTCCCCTGTACCTTGCACTGCGTGACAGGATATTTTTTCCTTCCACTTGGTGTCACACCGGGATCACGTTTCAACCACGTGACTAACGTTGCTAATTTGCGTGGGCTAACTCGTCAACAAACACCACCGGAAGCTGTCACGAGCCTGAGCTATGGGAGCCCATACGTGATAACAAAGTAATAATAAAACGCCCAGGGCAACGACTCGCGCGACGACTCAGCAAAACGGTGCGCGTGAGAAAAACAGGCGGTTCCGCACTAACACTAAACTTTGATGTCAATATCGGCCCCGTGAGTTTGAGACCCATGATGAAGACACTGTTGTGACTTTGTAAACACTACATAAAGTGAGTTTTCGTTCATGGGAAATGGTAAATGTCCAGTTGAGCTAACTATTCGCTTTTGCACTGAAAAATAAGAACGCTCCCATATTTCCCCTGAAATATTTTGGGATGCGAAACCCAGACGCAGTTCACCCGAGGGCCACTAGGGGGGAGGAGCCGGCTGTCAAGTGCGTTTTCACATCTGGTGTAAAGCCCAATTTAATCTTGTTTATGCAATTGACCTTTGCCAAGACAAATAACTTTTATGTAAAAATATAAAATGCACCACATTGTATTTCGACTCAGCAGACTTGTATAAGGAAATATTTTAATTTAATCTCTGCGCTAATATTTGGCTTGTTTAGAAAAGAATAACAATCCACTTTGTTTTTTCACTCTGCATTGTTTGCGGTAGGAATCAGATGTTTCAGATGACATCAGATGTGTCATCTGAAATCAAAGACAAATCCCATTAAAAATGTAAACTTTTTCCGGAAAGATTTTGGGGCTTTTTTTTTTCTTTCTTTTTTCCAACGTGATTGCAGAAATCCTTTATTTTGAAAAGGATGAAAATAATACATTTTAGACAAGCAGTCAAATAACGTTCAGGGGTCTCAAAAATGTCGCCGCAACATCTACATCATGTTACCCTTTACCATGTTAAAATAATTGTGGCTAAGCAAAAAAAAAGACAAAATTCAAACTTTCCAAAGTTCTAACCTATTGAACAAGTCTCAGTAGTACAGTATGGCACCGTTTTTTCTTTGTTTTTTTCTCTGACTGACGTAAAGAGTCCAGTTGTTTTTGTGCCGAGAACGTTATTTACAATGTACAATTAAAAACCAGAGTCAACATGTGGAGTTCGATAAGCAGCAGTGTTAAAAATAGTGCTTAAAACAAGTGAATAGATGTCCATCTATGTACATACCTGTATTTCTTAAAACCAGAGTCTGCATATATATATATATATATATATATATATATATATATATATATACACACATACACACACCCACCCACCAACACACACCCACACACACACACACACACACTTCATCACGTTGTCAATAGGTCACATCCAGCAATATTAAATATATCAAACATTTCTGTTGTAGGAAAAAAAAGGGGAGGGGGGGGGGGTGAGCCGACATGTCACCACTCATGTATCACATTTCAATGGATAAACATAATAACATTAACATTTAATACCGATAGTTTTGACAGAACTGGAACAGCTACATGGAAATCTCTTTTCAGCACGTTCATGATGAAATAGTTCTAACTTCACTCCCTGCCACCCCCAAAAACACCTACATACCTATGTACATGAAACATTCAAAATTGTATCCTTCCACAGGAGATTTTGTATTATTATTATTATTATTATTTATTTGTTTTAGTTTTGTGCCTATATTAATTCCCCAACTGAGATCTAATAATAAAAATTAATAACAATAATAATAATAATGTCATTCTGGAAGCGATTCACATTTCAATCACACACGTTTGTTTTAAGTCACGTGCTTTCAAACAAAAGGAAAATAAGACTTGGTAATTTGTCCGAACAATATTAATAAATACTGAAATTGGAATTCAAGTGTTTCGTATTAATTGGACAAAATTAGACCTTAGCACTGGCGAAAAAAAAAATCAGGCAGAGATACAGGATCATCAACGATACCAACAACATAAAATAAAACAATACATATATAATTAAATTGGGAGAAAGTGTGTGTGTGTGTGTGTGTGTGTGTGTGTGTGTGTATAAGGGGGGTTGAAATAAAGTGCAGGATATTTCTCACCTTAATTTCACTATGCTATACTTTTTTGTTCACTTCCCCCCCGGGACATCGATGACTTTAATCTCATTGTTCTTTGTGCGACAAATAAACTACAGACTTAATAAAAAATAAAAAATAAAGGTTACATTCCTGTTGCATAACTTCTATCTTCAAACCTCAGATGGGGTGATGGGGATGACTGGGTGGGGTTGTCCCAGTAAAGCATATTATTATGCTTGTGTTGGGAAGAGCAGATTGAAAATAAACAAACAAACAAGAAAACAAAAAAACAACTTGTATTTACTTCTCCGTCATCCTCGGAATGGGACGAGTAAGACTCGACCAACTGACACTGACTGCATTGTTGTAAACAAAGGACTTAAATGATAATATTACTTACAATAGAAAATTTCTCACACACACAGAGCGTGCACACACACTCACAAGAAAACAAAAACTATATATAAAAATAAAATAAAATAAAAAATAAGCACTACAGCACTTTTTTCTCTCTCTCTTTCTCATGTTGTCTAGTAGAAGTCTTGTTGTTGGATGCTCCAAGGTCTGATAGTGTCACAGCCTTCCACAGACTCCCCCCTCAACCCACTCTCCGGTCAGAGGTAGAAGCCTGTGGCCTGGGAGTCCGGGAGGCTGGGGAGGGTGTCGGGGACTGGGACCGGGACCTGGGACCTCTGGCCGCTAGGGGGCGCTGCTCCGTTCCCATTGGGAAGAGCACAGTTCCCGTTCAGGATGCAGCCATTTTCCATCTGCAACAAGAGTCAAAGGAGGGTGGAGGTCATGAATGCAATAGTATTGTAGAAATGGAATGCAAATTGCATTCCATTTCCATTGCATTCGTTCATTAATTCATTCATATATTTATTTATTTAATTTGTATATTATATCATATGTTTTATGTTAAATATATATATACAATACTCACAAAAAGTTCGGGATATTCAGCTTTTGGGTGAAATTTCAGGATGAACCTAAAAGGCACTATAACCTTTACAGGGGAACTTAATTTGAACTTCTCTAAACTTTTGAATGCACATGTCCAACTGTTCAGTGTTTCAGTACTTTTTGCACAACTTGCTGTTCTCCAACAAGGAGCTGAACGGCAAAATTCACAACAGGTGTTTGATCCATGAATCGACCAATACATTTCCTGGTTCAATTAGAATTGCTATTTAAACAGTCCTCTTCATCATGCTGTTCACATTTTGACATCATGAGACCAAGACGACACCTAACAATTGATCAACAGTACCTCGCCATTGTGAGGCTTCAAACAGGATGTTCTCAGAGGGAAGTGGCCACTGAGCTTAGAGTGTCACAGAGTGTCATCAGCAGGTTGCAACAGAGACACAGAGAGACTGGAAGAGTCACAGAAAGGCATAGAAGTGGACGTCCTTTGGCCACATCCCACACTGATGAGCGCTTCATTGTGAACAGTGCCCTGCGGAACCGGATGATGAATGCCACTCAACTCCAGGCACATTTAAGGGAGGTGAGAGGCACCCAAGTGTCACGTCAGACCATTCAAAACCATTTACATCAGCGTGGTCTACGTGCTAGACGACCTGCAAGGATACCTGACCACACCACCAGGCACAGGCATCATCGTCTTGCATGGGTCAGGGAGCATTTACGCTGGACAAGGGACCAGTGGCCTCAGTGCTGTTCTCTGATGAAAGTCGATTCACGTTGGGCAGAAATGATGGCCGCCAACGATGTTGGAGACGTCAAGGAGAGCGCTATGCATCAACCACTGGTGTCACCAGACGAGCCTTTGGTGGTGGTGGTGTTACAGTGTGGGCAGGTGTGTCTAGTCAATACGGAACTGCCCTACACTTTGTGAATGGTACAGTGACAAGCCCATACTACCTGAATAACATCATTAATCCAGTCATTGTGCTCCTGCATGAACAACACAGGTCTCATTTCATCTTCCTGGACGACAATGCTCCAGCTCATCGAGGTCGCATCCTTAGGGAACGGCTGCTGGAGACTGGGGCACCTCAAATGGAGTGGCCTGCACTTTCTCCAGACCTGGATCGCATAGAAAACCTATGGGATCAGCTGAGTCGCCATGTAGAGGCTCATCACTCTGTCCCCCAGAACCTCAATGACCTGAGGGCCGCCCTTCAAGAAGAGTGGGGTGCCAGGCCTCAGCAGACAATAAGTCGACTTGTGAACAGCGTGAGACGTCGTTGTCAAGCTGTAATTGATGCTCAAGGGCACATGACAAGTTATTGAGACATTGACATTTTTTGTTGTGGTAAACCCACCACTGTTATTGGCTTTTGTTTCAATAAATTGTTTGAGATGAGGAAATTACATTGTCCATAAATGTCACCCAAGAGCCAAATATCCCTAACTTTTTGTGAGTAGTGTGTATATATAAATACTTTTTTTTTTACAGTTCTTTAACAAATTGTGATTATTGTCACAATGTTGCATACATTTATTGTTTTTCTTATTTGACAATAAAAACATACTGACATATTCGACAATATACATTTTACAGCAGGTTAGATCTAAAATGGACATAGTTTCAAATGATCATTTGATCGATGATAAAATAAAAGTGTTTGGCTCAATGTTGGATTTAGAATAGCTATGTGTGCATTAAGAAGGTTCTCCTTATTCTTCAAGTAATAAAAATAATAAATAAATTCCAGGATGCAACCTTTGAAATACATTTTTTTGTTGTATATTATTCATTTTTACTGCTTTTGCAGAACAACAATTAATTCAACGAAATGACAGTCCTTGCCCTGTATAGAGTCCTATACTGTATATACTGTTGTCCTATTGAATTCTCTTACATTCACTCTCTGCAGAAGACAGAGAAAGAGAGGGAACAAAAATTACACAGCAGTCAACTCTTGAACTTATAATACTGTGTGTTTTTCTTCCCCAGGCATCAGCGAACACAACCACTGGCTCTCTGATCCCACTGCACCCTCCCTCTCCTCGCTCTAATAGGCCGATAGTAGAAGAGCGAGTTTGTAGGTCACCAATTGAAAGCAAGAGCAAGTGAGATGAGAATAAGGGAAGGGGGGGATGCTGGCTGCACAACATGTCTCGTCTCTTTTTGAATACAGCCCAGTGACTCCAAATTAACACAAGGACTGTGAAAATGGAGGGAAAAAAACAAAACACATGCATTTTCATCACCCACTAAAAATATACAGGTAAATAACAAGATTCATACTAGTACTTAGAATGATGATGACATCAATAATGGTGATAATGACACATTTAAGAAAACAATGTCAAGAAATGCTCTCCTATGTAAAATCAGCACTTTACTAATGTGCGACTAACCACTAATATTAGATATCAATGCTACCTTTGTAGGTCCCTAAAGGATACTTTATTAAAAAGCAATATTATTTTTGAATACCAGTATTGGAAATAATGTGATTATGATTCACGCTCAAGACTCAACAAAAAACAAAATCACATGACATATTTACTGTTGCCATGCAAGCCTTCAGTTTCATTTTTGTCTCACTGACATTGAAGAGATAAGCTTCTTACTGTAGGTATCCCAATTTTACATCAAATGACAACCTGTCTAACGCTGAGGCCTTTGAATCACATTTAAGTTTGTGAGAATTATTTGGAAATACGCTGACACATATAAAACGCAGCAAAGTAATCTTCATTGGAGCTTCCTCACCTTACTGTGATTGGGTTCATGGGGAATGTCCATGGCAACCATCCCGTAAGCGTCCAGCTGTTTGCAGGGTTGTCCCACCCCTAGGATCTGCTCCAGGGTGGCGTTTGGGGGGGGGCACTGGGACAGGCTGGAGAGCACCTGGGCCAGGGGGGGTGGGAGTTGCTCTTGCTGGTGTTTGTGATTTATCCTCTGGTAGGACAAAACTGTGGATTCGGCCCCCCCATATAAACTGCCTCCGTTGAGGGTGTACTGCATCCCTTCGATGTCGGACATACCGTAATCCATGCAAGCATCTATTGAAGTGTCAGCATGGGGCGCCTGGCCGTTAGCGAGGCAGTCCCCCGGGTGTCCGAAGCCGAAGTCTTCCCAATGGGATTTGCCTGCTGGATGCTCTGTGTTCGGAACATTGCGTCTGCTCGCCCCCTTTTGTTCCGCATGACACTGCTGCAGAAGCTGGCTCTGCGTCCTGATGGAAAGCTGCTGCTGCTGCTGGAGGTAGTGTTGGTGCGTTTGATGCTGGTGGAGCTCCTCATCAAGCTCTGGAGCCTTGCCATTGAACAGAGTCTGAGATGTGGGACAGTGTCCCTCCTGTATCCCTGCACTGTTCAGGATGTCCTGGGCTGTCCACTGTCCATTGGCCACTGGTTGACTGTGGCCCAGTAGCTCTCCGTTGACCACCGTATGGACCAAGTGGTTGTTCTGATTGCCCCAGTCATGCAACACTTTACCAGGCCTCTTGCTGAGGTGCTGCTGCATCTGCTGTGACAGCTGGACGATCGGGGTCTGGCCCACCAAGGGGGCTTTATGGTGAGGGAGATGTTTGTGCATGTTGGTGTGGGTACTTTCATGTGGCGATATTGTGGTTGTTGCAGCAGCGGTGGAGGGAACGGCGAAGGTAACAGCTGGAGGCACCGGTCCCCTGTCCTCCGCCGTCTCAGTCTTTGCCTCCAGGGAGTCGTGGATGTAGGAGAGGATCTCATCGTTTGTCAGCAGGTCGTCCAAGCTGGGCACCCGATCCGGGTCCATCTCAACCCGGATCATGCGTTCGTCCAACAGCAACAGCTCCAGGTCCTCAGCACTGAGCCCGAGGCCCTCCAGGGCTCCAAACAGCTCCCCATTGGAGCAACCCGCCTCGTCAGCCTCTGGCAAGCCCTGGCCCCCCAGGGAGAGGGAGTCAAGGGTGGCAAGGAGTGGGTCGAAGCTTGGGGCTGGTTCGGGGAGTCCAGGGGCCACAATGCCGTTGCCTGGCTCATCCCATGCTGAGTGCAGGTCAGAGGGCTCTGGATCGGAGAAGCCCATCTGATCTCCAAAGAAACTACTGTGGAAGGACAGTTTGGGCTCCTGGGCAGGCTGGCAGACGTACACCGACTCATCCTGACTCATCAGTGCCCCCAAGAGGGAGCCAGGGTCCAGTCCATCCCTGGCCACCCTGTCTGACCGGTTCTTCTTGGACTTGCTGCCATTTTTATCATGGCTGCCGTCACTGTAGCCTGCGATGGGATGGTTGGACTGGTAGAGCAGGGCTTCGCCGGTGGCGAAAGTGAAAGGCAGGTGCAAGGAGCGTTTGCGCAAGTGCTCGCCTCCCTCTTCCTCACTACGTAGACAGAAAAACACATTTGTTATCTGTAGCATTACCTATGATACTATGAGATACACGGTATGATGCTTTGGGAAATGACAAAAATGACACAAAATGGAGTTTATGGGATCTCAGAATACATAATGTACATATATTACTCAGAGTATATTACGGAAGTTATGTTAGGCACTTTTGCAAGGCAATGTAGGTAACTAAGGTTTACAAGCCTTTTTATGGAAAATCCTCTCCAATAAAAGTATTTGAGGCAGACCATTATTTTTGGTTGGTTAGAAAAAACGTACACGAGGGGCCTTTGTGTGGCGATGATGTAGTCCGGTTTGCCGTTCTTGTAGACCAGCCTGGCATTAGCCTGGACCCACTTCCAGCGGTTGTCCTTAGTGAGGAGCCGGAACACGGTCAGACCACTCTCCCCGGTCTTCATCACTACCACCACCAGACGCACAAAACACACAAACACAAAAATGTTATGTTTTTTAATATAGGAAGAGCAACTACTGCATATAATAGCAGCAGCATCTCACTGCATGGCTATGTTTCTGTATGGATCATCTGCGATGCTGGGTTCATGCAGTGGATTTGCGGGGGCCCTCCTATCCTTTCCGCTAGCTGCTCTGCGGCTTTGCTCAATCTGGACCGTAATCCAGTGGGATTACTTGGAAAAGCTGTCTGAACTCTCTGACCAACATCTTTGACCAGGTCATAGCAGGCGTTGCAGTAGTTCCACCACAGCAAAATGATTTGGACAGTGTCGTTGGATGACAAATTTAGCTATCACTATAGCTTGGACACCATACGATACAGGTACACTGTATGTTATACTTCCTTGAGGGAAACCTACTCCGGACGTGGTTCTCCGCACAGTACAACATGTCAGCTGCGTGGATGAACTGATAACCGGATCCTCGCACACGCAGTTCAGCCTCGGTGTAGCCCAGGACTATCTTCCCCCTGTAAGAGAAAGACAATGACTTATTCCAGAAACATAAAAGACAGCACTCGAAGTGTCCCAAATCTCCAAACAGATGTCATCTTTCATCGGAATGATTTTGGAGGAATCTTACTTGGCATCGCACGCCATCGGAGTAAAGTCCAGCTTGTGCTTCGTTCTGAAGATCATGTTCTTGGTCCTGATCTCCAGGATGGAGGGCGGCTGGAGAGGAGTAGCTATAGCAAAAAGGGCCAGCTGGGGGGGCACCTTGCCCCCGTTTTCTTGGTGCTGGTTCTGTCCGTGCAGGAATTTTAGCCGCCCCTGGAGGTTCAAGGCCTAAATAAGCAAAAGAATGTAATAAAAATCTGTCCGTTCAATTGTTTAAAACACTCAAAGCCAGCTAAATACAGACATATTAGATATTTGCCACTGAAATACTGACCAGAAAGCCCGAAGAGTTGTCCAGGAGACAGCGGAACCGGCACACAAAGCTCCTTTCCAGGAAGGAGGAGTTTTCTGGGGGAAGCTGCTCAGGGTTGTAGGTGACTAGGGCTGTGCTACTCTCAGGTTCCATGTCTGTTAAAAAAAAAAAAAAACATGAATAAAACATTCTAAATCATCCATCTTTGTGCGAAGCTCTGCTTGAATTTGAGTGAATTGCATCAATACTATTAGAGTATCAAAAGTATTTGAAGCATTGGATTTCAAATTGTGATATCTAGTAGTTAATATCTTCAACGTCAGTGAGACAAAAATAATATTATGGACTAATAGTAAGTGTTATCTATATAATTATATAATAATATAATTATATAATTATAATAATATTATATAATTTAATGAGACATTTAATTTAAAAATAATATATAGCCTTTAATGCAGCAAAAGTGCAAAGTAAGAACTGGTAACAAATTCGGGGTATCAGTATTTGAACATTTTAAGTAATTCCCAGCCTCTGTTCTTATTTAGAATGAGATGGTAGATGAATGAGGTCCAACGTCTCAGCATCATCCTCCTTCTGAGTCTGTTTTTGGGCATATGCAAAGTTGCCGTTTTCCTCAGCAACGCTGAATGCTCCGCAGCCTAAAAATGCACTTATGTAATGAAGGCCCAATGATAAGGCCGACTTAATCATGTGACTGCTTTCATAGTAGGGTGGAGGGGGGGGGGGGGGGGGACAGCACCCCTGGTGGAGGAGTGTAAAGCTGGGTCACGGCTGTGGGTTGGGTCTTAGCACAAAAGCAGCACATAGGCCTTACTTTAGTTTAAGTACCTTAAAGTGCAGATCTGGGACCACTTCACCTCATAAGCCAAGGTGAAGATTATGCAGTCATGTGACCCGACCTGCCGAGCGATCTTATCGCTAAATGCCTGAACTGTACGTTCTTGCTCTTTGTTCTCACTAGTCACTTAAAGCTAGCTGCCAACTACAAAGGCGTTGGCTACTGTCCATGAACCATGATCCATGGCCAAAACAATTAGTTTGTATTCAGTGTTCTTCTGTGGTGGTGTATACCATACAGCCTGGACCATAGACCCCACTGGGATGACCCCAATCCCAATCAATCTAGGCTTCAGCGGAGCAGAGCAGACAGAGGAATACATCTTGGCTTCAAACCGGATCAATACACCCCACGGGCGTGTGAAACGTAGCAGGAACCATCCCAGTTTAAAAACCACAGTTTCTATGCAAGGACAACTTAGAACATGGGCCTCAAGCCAAATCCCGGCAAATGCAGGGAAGAGGCGGATCACTGTCTCTCGCTTACTTAGAACTATTGTATAAAGTGCATACAGCGTAATCTCCTCTCCCGAGAGTGTAATCTGTTTTGCATATTGGCGGATCATCGTTGGGAGTTAAATCATATTTCTGTGCACAGTGGTTGTTCTCATTCTACACGGTTATTGAAAGAGGACAGAGTTCACCTGGCGGGGAATCTTGAGTCATGGTGGCTATGGTGGCAGGGGGTGGGTTCAGCGCCCAGTGCAAGTTCCTCCTCAGCTCCTGCTGGTCCTCTGTGTGGACCAGCTCGTACACGCTCTGGTGCATGACGTCCGTCTTCAGAGGGCATGAATGGAGGGAGCAGCGGAAGAGAAGGGAAACGAGGATAAATGAGACACTGATTTCAGTTGGAGAAATGTTCAAAGCCTTTTCAATCATCCAAATTCTTGAACCAAAACCCATTGCACCTGTTCTACACTGCACTATGCAGAAACAAGATGGCCAATTCTGCCTAAAGCAGGGTTCTGCCTGTCGTGGCTGGTGGTTTCCACAAAAAGGGCAAGCTATAAATAGGCCAAAAAGGCGAGGTCCTCTACCCTTCTCTGGAGAGCCGCTGGATGCAGCCAGCCGTTGCACCATGTGGTGAGGAGACCCCTCGCTCAACCCCAGACCCCCGACCAATCCCAGCAGACTCTGCACGCAAACCCTCCATCCAGGCCTCAAAATGTTGTCTGCAGACCGCTGTTATATGATGTGTGTGTGTGTGTGTGTGTGTGTGTGTGTGTGTGTGTGTGTGTGTGTGTGTACCGCATCATATTATGTGTTTCCATGCGTACTGAACATGAATGCATGAATCCACGCCACCGCTTGGGATACAAGCGGTGGCGTGGACAAACGTGGCTACTTCAGCCATAAAGTAATGGCCCTGCAAGGCTGACGGTAGCTGTTGGAAGTTGGCTTAGGGTAACGGGACCGTAAGCTGATAAATTCCAAGATCAGCAGTTTGGTATTTAGCTACAGTATGTGTTGCATGTTTTAGGAAGGCAACACACCATTAGAACAGATTCAATGTGAGATAGTCAAACAATCCATGAGCCCAGTCAACAGTCAAGAAAATCATTGTATCATCAACACAGAAGCTATATAAGCTTTTATGCATATTCCATAATACACCAATCAGTCACAACATTTAAACCCACTGCCTACTATTGTATAGGTCCCCATTGTGCCGCCAAAACATCTCTGACCTGCCTAACAATGTTTAGGTAAATGGTATGTGGCAAATTAACATCCACATGAATGCCAGGACCCAAGGGTTCCCAACAGAATATTTCGCAGAGCATAGTGCATCCTGTTGTCATCTCTTCCCCAGGTAAACAATGGCCATTGTAGGCACTTTTGGCGGTGGACAGAGGTCAGCATGGGCACTGACTGGTTTGCAGCTCCGCAGCCCCATACACAGCAAGACACCTTTCTATCATAGCCAGCATTAACTTTTTCAGCAATTTGTGCTACAGTAGCTCTTTTGTGGGATCGGACAGTACTTTGCTCCCCACACACATCAATGAGCCTTGGACGCCCATGAGCTTGACGCCAGTTCACCGGCTGTCCTTCCTTGTACAACTTTTGGGATGTACTGTACTAACCACTGACTACCGGGAACACCCCACAAGGCCGGCCGTTTTGGAGATGCTCTGACCTAGTCGTCTAGCCATCACAATTTGGCCCTTGTCAAAGTTGCTCAGATCCTTCATTTGTTCACTTGCTGCCTAATATATCCCACCCCTTGACAGGTGCCATTGGAACACGATGAGCAATGTTATTCACTTCACCTGTCAATGGTTTTAATGTTGTGGCTGATCATGTTTTCTCATGACTTTTGAAAAAGCTCAATACCCCCCAACAAAATAGTAGTGTTGTGTAGTGTAGCCGACACTTTGTGATGCATGCTTGTTGATGACCCATTCCCTTGGATAAGAAATAAGAAAGAATTTGCAGGCGCTTGAGGCACCCGGGCTTCCTTTATGAAGGTTGTTTCTGAAGGTTGGTTTCTCTCCAAACCAGGGGGAAGCTACGTACGTACCTGGTGGAAGCCCAAGTAGTCCTGAATGGTGTGAGAGGAGTAGAAGATGGTCCCGTCGGCCGTGACCACCAGGACGAACCCGTTGAGGGCCTGAAAAAGGCAGATCACAAAACACAATAAGATACAAGAGTGCACGAGAGACAATGGCTTGTGAACTAAGCACTTTCTAAGATAAGATAAGACTTAATTAACACTTTATCAATCCCCATGGGAAACTGTAAGTGAAAAAACAGTTTAAGTCAAGAAAGGGATAAGATGAAAACATTTTTATCCCCACACATAGACAGGAAAGAAGCCATTGTCTGCTCCGGGCTTGTTCCACCTTGCCCAATCCCAATAAACTGATATTCTTCTACTCCATCGTCTGTGTCTCTGTGCCGGAGGACCCGGAAAACACCACTCGGGTGGCGTGTGGCAGGCGGAACTGCCACAGTACACATCTATCAGCAAAGTTAGCATGGAGTAGTACTATGCTAACTAGTTAGCACAATGTGGGTAGATGCCAGTTACACTAAAGTTAGTAAGTATAGGTGGTACATAGCCTCCTGACAAACAGCCGCTGGTGTAGCCCCAAAAACATCAAGACTCGCCGAACCTGGAACAGCTGACCATCTCATGCCGTCCATTCTACCTCCCCCGGGAATTCAGCGTGGTCATCATTACAGCCGTTTATATTCCACTGCAAGCAGACACCGACACAGCACTATCAGACCTATTTGATGTGTTGTGTGGACTTCAGAATGAACATCCTGACGCGGCTATGGTGGTGACTGGGGACTCTAACAGGGCGAACCTTAAAAAAGTTCTGCCTAATTTCAATCAACATATCATGTGTGCCACCAGGGGAGATTGACCACTGTCACACACCTTACAAGAACGGATACAAAACCGTCTCGCTCCCTGCTTTCGGGAAATCTGATCACACCAAGATTTCGCTGGTCCCGTTTACAAGTCGCACATTGTTAGTGAACCGGTGGTGATGAGGGACGTAAAGTGGTGGTCTGCAAAAAAAATAAAATAAAAAGTGGTGGTTGGACCAATCAGAGGCCACGCTTCAGGACGCTCCTACTGATGTAGACTGGGAGATGTTCCAATTAAGTTCCAGTGACGTCAGCGAGTTTACGGAAGTAGCTGTAAGCTTCATAGCTACGTTAGCGGACAGCATCATTCCCACTGCAAAAGTTTGGATATTTCCTAACCAAAAACCGTGGGTCGATAAATCCATCCGTGGGGCTTTGAATGCTCGCCTGACCGCTTACAATGAAGGTCTTGTATCCGGTTACATGGACAATTACAAACCGGCGTTGTACACTCTGCGGAGGGTGGTGAAGGACACCAAACGAACGTACAGAGACACAGTAGAGCTACAGATGTAGCAACGGGAAACCAGACGCTTGTGGCAGGGGCTGCGGACTATAACTAACTACAAGAGCAGCCCCAGCCACGAGTGTGGACGCCTCCCTAGCCAACGAACTGAACTCCTTTTATGCGCAGTTTGAGTCTGGCAACAACACCACTAGCTCCCCGGCTAATTCAAGTTACAGGGTCCTCAGCCGAGGACGAGGCCTTCTTCGACATCATGAATAGCGGGTTCTTCAAGGACGATGCTAACAGTTGGGTCTAATTCCGTCAGCATCAGCATCCTCCCAATAACAGGGTCCAGGCCCTCAACCGCCTTATCCCACTCCGCTGGACCCTTAACAAGGCAGCTAGAAGTGAAGGATCACTTTGTGGACTTTGTGAAGAACATCTTTCGCAGTGGACCCACCCAAAACCGGCGCCCATGCTGAAAGATGGTGGGTAGCCCTGGTTTCTACCAAGCTTTGGAGTCTACCAGGTCCTGGTTTGCTTCAGGACTGAGGCAGCTGCGATCATGGCCGACATTCAGCAGATGTTCCTGGTCAGGGAGGATCACTGTGACAACTTTCGTGTGGTTTCGCAACCACCCTTCCCAGCTGTGGCCATCTATGGCCTGCAGAGGACCGTTACTGAAGAAGAGAAGGAGTACAGGACTGAAGCAAGACAGTAAGTGGTACGTCACTTCAACTACGGGTTGAAGTCATTGGCCAAGGGCTTACAAGATCTCCGCTTCATTCAGGACTCCCCTCCCATGCAGCTGTCCACCGACACCTTCACCTTCCCAGTAGCAGCTAATGAAAGACCTCACGGTGTGCCTACGACTGTCAAAAGCCTATTGAACCCTCTAGGGTTTTCCGCACCTGTCAGCATCCAAGGCGGCGCCAGCCTGAGAGAGCTTACTACTGCTGGCGACGAATGGGATGCCATTCAACTCTTCTCTAGAGCTCAGAGGAAAGAGGAAAGCGTATCTTCTGCGGCGCTTCCACCATGGCAGTTGGTGCCATCGCATACCTCAAGGTGGCTAATGTGGAAGCTCAGACTGAACCTGAACTGACCATCCCCAGACTTGAGCACCCAATTGGACCACCCGACGAAGGCTTTGACCTATTAACACTGGAACTGATGGGGAGCTCCGCCCAGCGGTTATTGCACTGCTGCCTCACAGAAAGAAGGTCCTGTGTTCAATTCCCACCTGGGGCTGGAGGGATTAGGGTCCTTTCTGTGTGGAGTTTGCATCTCCCCATGCTCACATGGGGTTTCCTCCATGTAACATCAGGGACCCCCACCAAAAACATGAAGAACATTGTCATCTGACCAGCGATGGACATTTGTAACCAGGTCCCCAGACACATTGTATGCTGCCCATTGCTCCTAGCTGCCCCCCCAGACGAAGGACAAGCCAGGATGGGTCAAATGCAGAGAACTCATTTCACCAGCCACCATTTGAAGTGTGTGTGTTGGTTGTGGTGTGTGTGCCGTCTTCTTCTTAGGAGCTATTACAACGTATTAACAGGTTATTTACTTGCAAGGAGACAGATCATTAATCTGCATAGTTCTGTACTGTTCCACAGTTTTATACTGCTTCCATTAAAGATACCAAATGTGAGCTCCTGTCTCCAGGTACGGAGTGTTTAGCTCACTGTATAGCCACGTACGACTAAAGCTGGTGAGGGCAGATGATTACAGAAAGTGTCATTACAATAATAACGACACTTCTCCAGTAATTATTGTTAAGTAAATAGTCAAGTACATTTTCCACATTTTAATGTCAAAAGTGTAATCTGGTATCTTTAATGTCAACATTGCAAAGTGTGGTCCAGGTTTTTATTACAAAGTGGTATTATAATATTAGAATTTGATTTCTCATTGTAGTTCAACCCATCTTCCAATTCACCATCACAGATACTTTTTAAATGATGAAAAAATAATTTCCCAATTATGAAAGTCATTTCAAAATTCAAACCTTTGAAAGAAAAGCCAAGCGAGGGTGGGTGGGTGACCAGCTGAGGCTGAGGAGAGGGAAAGGCAAGACTATTCGCTCATTGTTTCCGGTCAAACGGGGAACAGCTGGTTCCATGTTTCCACCTCAGCGCTCTCTCTCTCTCTCTCTCGGGGAACAAACACACAACATACATGCACCAATGTGTATAAACACCCAGCCCGCAAATGCGAGCAAATTCATGCTCCTTCGTAAATAATTAGACCCGCGGGTTCAAGGATGACTAATAAGTGGATACGTGACTCCGCTCTTTTACGCTAATAACCCATGATTCACCAGAATCATCTTCAGCTCTTACTCTCTGTAAGCCTGGGCCGGGGTAAAGATAAAACATTCAAATGTCAGCGGCAAGCAAGCAGCATACACAAATAGCCTCCTCCGCTACAAAGGAGGGCCGTCAAGACCCTCTATCACGACCAACCCTGTGAGTCACTTTCCCAAGGCAAAGATTTAGGAATCGTCGGAGGTGCAAGGAAGTCCCGATTTCAGCCAAAATGTATTTGATATCTCATTTCTTGTTTTTGTTTTCTGAAAACAAAGAAAAAACCTCAAATAATACACAGCAATCAAGACTTAACGTTTCGTTTGTCGCAAATTAATCTTCTAAATTACTCTGGAGTCGGGAGTCGACCCGGTGATTGCAGCCGGGGACACAAAGGGTGAAGGTATTTGTTTTACATCATATTGAATGTGACGATTCACACTTAGCCCTCTTCCTAAATCAATCATTTTGACCGAATTCAATGATTATTGTGAGAATTCCATTCGTGACTGAATCGTATGAAAAATCAAACAAATCTTTTTACAGTCATTCGTAAAGAGCCGAATGTCCAAAAAGGGCCAAACTTTCCCTCACTAATATACAAACATCCAGTACAGACGAGAGCGCCAGATCGTCCGCTCAAGTGAGCGCTCGCTGACCGCACAGCTGCAAACCATTTCAGCGCAAACCAAAGGATGGCGATTATTTCTTCATTTATCATGTTTGTTTGGGTTCTATTTTATTAAAACAATTTTTTATCTGATGCAAGAGATGCCCCAGAATCACTGAATCCTAAATTCCAGGCTGATTTATTGTTAAACATAGTGTTGAAAAACGGTCCGTCTGAACATAAAAAATAATACGTTCGGAAACAGTCTTTTCTGTTTTCTCTTTCCGGCCCCTGAATAATTGATGCCGCTCGCAGCCTCCTCCATAATTCACCCTCATCTGACGTGGTAGGAGAGAGAGAGAGAGAGAGGTCAGAAATAGAAATAGCCCCTCGCTCTTCTCCTCCTGCCAACGCCTTTGCCTCTCCCCCTGTTCCTCCCCGTTTCCGGGCGGGAGCAGCAGCAAGAACAGCGGCGGCGGCGGCGGCATCAAGGCCAGAATCAAAATCAAAGCTCACCTCCTGACTGAGTCTTTCTCTTCGAATGAGCTTTCGTACCTCATTACGGACAAGCCGGGGAGATGTGAGGTTTATCATAATAATGAAATCTCCCTCTGGGGAGGGGGGGGCAAGGGGTATGGCGTTCGGCGGAGCAGCCTGTTTCCAGTCCCCTGGAATCCCAGTGCGAGCACATTGGGAGCAACTGGACTGGAAAATCAATGATTCCGGCAGATCCCGAAAAGATTTTGGCAGCCCCTGTGCTCTCCACTCAATCCCACGTAGGGAATGGAATGGAGGGCTCAGACCGCAGCGGGGACATTTGACTCTGGTGACATTGATTGATTTTTTGTTGTTTTTTTGCCGTTGGTGTTCAACCATTTTCCTGCCACGGCACAATTTTAACAATGAAATAATCCCACAGCACTATACCACCATCCTGTTCACCACTAAAAACATCAGAAACACATACAACTGGGCTCATTATTATGGCCTACGAGTAGTTAGTGATCAGACAAATCTTTTAAATGACTGGTGGCACCATTCATATTGAATGTGACTGATTTACTCTTTGCTTTCCACCAAAATAAATATAGATGACAGAATGAACTGAAATCTTTGTGAGATTTCCATTCACAACTCAAGAGCCTAACTGACTCTTCTGTTCACAGGAAGTCCTCCCCTCGCTCACCGTGCGTTAGACCGACTGAATGAAATGAGTGACTCGTCACGAACCGAATCTCAAAAACAAGTAAACTCTTTCATCATTGCTTATACTCATCACTTTCAGAATGAGACTTGTTCTGATGAACACAGAGCTGCTATTCTTCCCAACCAGCCTTGCAAGTTTGATCTTGCAACATAAAAGCTGATTCCCATTATTTGATTTTTTAAGTGGTCTTTTTTACCAAGTTACAGTAAGAGGACTAAGGGATGAAGCCTGTTTTGGGGAAACTTGATTACAAAATGTCAGCTGAAATGCCGCAAAAAAAGAAAACGTACCTCGAAGAGGCCTGGATTTCTATCTTTAAAAGAATCCATATTTAGGTACTGTATGAGCTCTCTCAGAATAGATTTTTAGGGCTAGCTTTTAGGATCTTTTAACAGCTGGTAAGGGTCGTCCAAGGGGACTATGATTTAACCAGCAGTTTCGCTGACTCATTTGTCGAAACGGTACGCTTCACAATTCATAGTGAAATAGTGATCGACTGAGTCCAGTGTCATCCGGTGGCCTAAATAAATTTCCGGGGCACGGATACAAAACAAAACTAAACACATGAGCCAGCGCAGGTGGAATACTGGCAGACAGACATACAGACAGACAGACAGACAGACATTTTTATAGATAGACAGAGAAAGTGAGAGACATGCATATACTCAATAAGAATGACACTCAGAACAGATAGACAGATGCACAGACATACTGAATGACTGACAAACAGAATGACAGATGGGCTGATTGGAGGACTGTGAGTGAGCTGAAGCTTCAAGCAGCTTAATACTGACCTGCAGCAATAGCTCGCCTTCGGGCAGCCAAGTGTCTGACAGTCCTGAGGTTTTGCTGTTGTCATTGTTGCCGCCGCCACCAGCAGCCACGCCATTACAGGTTGTTCGGCTCTTCAGGGCAACTGCAAGGGGGGAGAGAGAGAGAGAGAGAAACAAGGGAGGGCAGAGGGGGGAGAGATAGTGGAGAGCAAAATGGGATGGGGGAGGGGGCGGAGGGGATGGGCTTTAGTCCTGTAATAATGTTTGCAAACCACTGCTGTGAACGTCAGAAGGCCTTATGTTTAGTGCACCAAACAGGCCGCCAGAGTGCCCAGATCCCCACCACTCATTAATGATGCATCGCACGCTCTCTCTCTCTCTCCCTCTCTCTCTCTCTCTCCCTCTCTTTATCAAACCAAACATCCCCCCCACCCCCCACCTCAAAATACAGATCTTTCAAGTGGTCTAACCCAGCCCTCCTCACATTGTAAGCACCCATGCCAACTGAAAAGCGCAATTCGCCCCACATCGGTGTAGCGTCTCCAGAGAGAGCTCTTGTTTTGGCAGTCCTGCATTGTTACGATGTTTTGAGGTTAGTGTGCGCACACTGCTTTGTGTAACTCGGGTCACAACAAGTGCGCTCATGCCGGCGCTCAGCTTGCGTGGCTGGGCTCGTGCCTCATATCGAGTCGGGGTCTGTGAAGTCAAGTACAGTATGACTCTGAAAGTCAGCCAGTCGTGATAAAGCGGCAGAGCGGGCTTCAGTAGCAACGACCGCCCCTTTACCATTTCAACGCGGAGCGCATTTCATTACACAAAATAAATCTTCTCTTTCATTCCTTACGTGTGTCCTAGGTGTTTCATGTAATATTGTCATAATATTACATGTCGTAGAAGCTCTGACTTTTCTTTATTCACGAGACGCACAGCCTCCACTTGACAATGACATGAGGCATTCCTCCCCATACTTTTCTGCCCTGCCCCGCCACTAGGCCTGGATCATCCCCTTTCTCCGCTTCTCCCGCGCTCATTGGCTGGTGGCTCCAGCTGTTCTCATCCAAAAAGGATTCTCCTTTTCCCAGGATGACATCATATATATATTTTTTTTATTGGAAGGCTTTGCGCTTTGCTTTGCCCACAGCGAAGGGACGCAAGTCATGCGCGCAATGGGATGAGGTGGCTCGGTATAAACATCTGAATGGTTTCATGGACTGAAACAGTCAAGGATCCCTGTGTGCTTGAGGTTGTTTGGTGACTTGAGATTTTAATAAATGCTTCCTACATAGCCTAAGATGATTTTCAGCTAAGCTAATTCAAGGTAGGCTTTGGTTCAGCACAAATGGCATAAAATGTGAAATTCTGGGATCAGCATTTGCACAAAGATGGTTGCTGAGACTGTATATTTTGGCAAACTAACTCCATCTGAGTACTTCCCACTATTTAAACACTTTGCGGCATTGCAGATTGTGCAGCCCCCTACAAAATAGTCAAATTTCACCAACCACTCAAGTTACGCCCCGGAACGCCGTTTGATTGAGCCTGCCAAATGTCCATTGCATCACTGTGATGGGAGACAAGAGACAATGGCAATAAGAAGGCCAAGGTTGAGCTGAGATGATGTCATGAGAAAGAGTCCAGCGGTCGAGCACATTAATCTCTGACCCCGGCACAGGAACACAGTGCGGTGACCCGCGATGGCCCCTGACCCCCAAGGTGATGTCTTGACATGATTGGGTGGCTAGGTCCTGGGTCAAAGCCTTTGTTGTCTGTGAAGGAGGTTAACAAGGCAAGTATTGGCGTGGTGAGGCGGACCAGCGTTGGGAGTGCCAGGAGCACTTGATGACATATGGGCTTTGTGTGAGAGCCTGACACGGCTTGTCCCTTCACACGAGACAGGGCTTTGCTTCGACACCCCTGACCTTATTCTCATAGCAACACCTTTGTTCGGCTTCTAATGGACTCCAAATTTTGTGTAGCCTGCCGAAACTATTATGTCCTTCACGGGCACTCAATTTGGCCTCCCAGTGGTGGGAACAAAAGGTCTGTGATAATGCTTGTCATTGATTATTGCTATGTCAATTATCTCTTAAAACACTTAAACATCATTTATGAGGTGTTTATCTCTGCTGGTGTTTATCTCCATGGGGGGAGTTGAAGTACTATAGTAAGTTATATTTCACATTTCACTTATACTGTAGTAAAGGGTATATTAAAATGGCCAGTATCTTGCTTGAATTTTTAGGATAAACACAGTGGATCAACGGAACCTTCATTCCAACACACACGGACACACACATAATATATTTTACATCCAGACCGTGAGGCAGTCTATCATGGTCTGTTGACATACATTGCGTGACAGCATTATGGCAATGTGATGTCATTATGGCAACTCATGGCAGTGATCCTGAGAGCGTCTCCATCTCTAGCCAGCTGCTTCGCTAAGCCCTGCTGTTTTCACTATTGTAGAGCGTTGTTATTCAGTGCTGCACCACCCCTTAAAATAGACCCCAGAAGCCACCCTGTGTTCTTTTGATCAATCTTGCAAGATATGAAATAAGAGTCAAATGGAGCAAAACATTTTGGAAGTATTTGTGTTTCTTTTTTTACAGGGGAAATAAGGGAATGAGGCTATAATCTGTGGTCTTTCTCTGTAAGCCTCTGTCGGCTTGACGCATGCAGCTACTGTAGGTAGAGCAGATGACATTATCTATCCATTTGATCGCACTGTGACGGCCGACTCATCTTTTTTTGTGTGTGCCTCTTTTTGTCACGAGTATAAACATTTGAAAAATAAACCTGCAGGTAAGCAGCGGCCACAGTAGCATAATCCAACCATGAAAAATGTGGGCCAACACAAAGCCCCTTGAATGGCCAGAGGAGAACAAAGAGCAGATCTTGTTATCAGGCTTCAGTGGGCAGCAGTGTACATAATGAAAAATTTACATCCTCGCTGCCATCATATACATGTGGCATAATAGCGCTCCGGAGGTTCCCCCGAGGGGTGTTTCCACTGCGCTGAATTGAACAGCTTGGCTTTCCCAAAATATGCTTGTCTCAGCATAAAGAGGTGTCCACCAAACAAACGATATAAACATCACAGGCCCAAAGTGGTCAAGGCAGCCCCCCAGTGCCCTCATCTACAGGACAAACATCCAGAACTTTCCATCCTTTATCAAACATGGACTTTGTTCATGAGTACATATAAACATCATCCACAGGCCAAGCACAGATACATCTTGACAGTGGTGGAAGAGCTGCGTATATTCTATATTTAAGTAGAGGGTACTACAAAAAAACATTCCTGGGGTCCCAAACAAACAAAAACAAACCCCCAGTGAAAGCCCTCTATTCAACATTCTACTCAAGTAAAAAGGTAGGTAAAGAGGTACTTGTTAAATTATGAACTTGTTCAAAATAATGACCTTAATGGTGGAGTAAAAGCATTAAGTCCCCTAATATGGAACTCGAGCAGATTCCTCAAAATTTAGTACAGGACTAGAGAAAAAGTACACAGTTGCACCTATTTCAGTTCTAATGGCCAGACTGACTATATTTTTTTTCAAATGGTAATTTTTCATAGTTTTTCAGTATCACCACCAAAGATCAGAGACCTTTCTTTGCTAAGATCACCTTGTGTCTACAAACTCAAGAGACTGGCCCTCTCGCCCCGAATATGATATTTTTAATATTTAATTTGAGAAATATGAATCATAGATTAGGTGTCAGGCGGGTCCTCTGTGAATGTGTTTCAGAACTGCGCCAGCTCAAACAGTGACGCAAGGCTTTATAAATATTTCCAGTGAACTCGAGCAGCGGATTCGGGCTGTTTTGTGATAACCCAGAGCTGAAAGCATTCCTTTCACGGCCCTCGCTCGGACTGCTAATGTGTCAGCTGGAGAATTTGACTGAGCAAACCTGACAAACGAGCGCTGACCCAGAAAATCAGACAGTTTTTTGAAAGGGCTGTGCACTCCAGCCCACTGCAGAGGCTCTTATTTCCATAATCATATGTATGTGTCTGTGCTGCCGGCGTTTGAGGTTTTTTTGTTAGAATATTGATATACACACACATACACACACACATATATTTATATATATATACAGTATATACACCAATCAGCCACAACATGAAAACAACTGACAGGTGAAGTGAATAACATTGATCATCTTGTTCCAATGGCACCTGTCAAGGGGTGGGATATATGAGGCAGCAAGTGAACAGTCAGTTCTTGAAGTTGATGTGTTGGAAGCAGGAAAAATGGGCAAGAGTAAGGACCTAAGCAACTTTGACAAGGGCCAAAGTGTGATGGCTAGACGACTGGGTCAGAGCATCTCCAAACAGCAGGTCTTGTGGGGTGTTCCCAGTATGCAGTGGTTAGTACCTACCAAAAGTGGTCCTAGGAAGGACAACCGGTGAACCTGCGACAGGGTCATGGGCACCCAAGGCTCATTTGTGCTCATGGGGAGAGAAGTCTGGCCTGTCTGATCCAATCCCATAGCTACTGTAGCACAAATTGCTGACAAAGTAATTGCTAGCTATGATAGAAAGGTGTCAGAACACGCAGCGCATCGCACCTGGCTGCGTATGGGATTGTGTAGCCACAGATCGGTCAGTGCCCATGCTGACCCCCGTCTACCGTCGAAAGCCCCTACAATCGGCACGTGAGTGTCAGAACTAGACCATGAGCAATGGAAGTAGGTGACCTGGTCTGATGAATCACATTTTCTTCTACATCATGTGGATGGCCGGGGTTAGGGTCTGATCCAATGGAGCATCTGTGGGATGTGCTAGAACAACAAGCCTGATCCATGCATGCCCCACCTCGCAACTTACAGGACTTAAAGGATCTGCTGCTAACGTCTTGGTGCCAGATACCACAGGGCACCTTCAGAGGTCTTGTGGAGTCCACGCCTCACCGGGTCCGAGCTGTTTTGGTGGCACGCGGGGGAGCTACACAATATAAGCGGTTATAGTGGTGGTTTTAATGTTGTGGCTGATCGGTGTACTTTCTGTGGCGGACAAAGGGGCGTGGTCAAGCACCGGCTGCGGATGACAACATGGTTCCCTTTTCCCGCGGCCACCAAGCTGCCTCGAATTGGCCCAATCAGCGCCCTGATTGGTCCAAATCAAGGCAGGGAGTGTTCTTAATGTTTTGTCTGTCATACAGAGAGGAAGGGGCGCATGGCTCTTGAGCAGCCCAGGAGTGGAACATCAATCCTCCTGCGCCCAGAGGACTATTCGCAACATTAATAATAGATCCTCAGAGATATATATATTGTGGCCTGCGTGCCAGACTCTGAACTCAACAATAAATCGCAAGCCATGTTGGCACACCACAGCCAGAAAAACTCCCTCCCTGAACCCCTATCTGTGGGTAGAAACGCCCACACCTTCCTTCTTGGGAGGCGGCTATGTTTGCCCCTGCGAGGGAAACGCCACTGGGGCTCATCAGCGACAACCTATAGGAGATAGTGGTTGCAGGGGGGATATGTCCTGACAGTGGGAGAAGGGGCTCAGTAAGGCTCTGGTAACAGGAGCAAACTGAAGCCAACACCATTTAGGCTACTGCAAATATTTGTAAAATATTTGACCGTTTTCAATTTGTCCAGCCATGCTATAACAGGATTAGGGAGATGTTCTTTGCTAACATCAGCTTCAAATGTTTGCCCGGTCTCTACATATGACATTGGCATCCATCCACCGCATCATAAAAGACCACTGTGTAGCATGGTTTGAGACAGATACACAAATATATACAAAAAAAAAAAACATACGCACACACAGAGACGACACAGACATGTATTCCGACTGAAAGCAAAAATACGTACAAACATTCAACATGACCCGACAGGTCAAAAAGGGCTTTTAAGGACAGTTTGCAATCAATCACGGACCCTTGATGAACTCCGACTGAGATTTACTTAAACTGCCAGACTTCTGACCATGTTCTTAAATTAATTGAATGAATTTAATTAAATGAATTTTTCAATTTGTGATCAAAACCCTATTTTTGTTAATGAACTACGTAGTCTTGACCTCTTGGTTGCTTTCTATATACATCTCTGAGTTGCTGGAGTCGTATGGGAGTTTTAGAACTTTGTGAACAATTGGGTGCCACTTCCATGAGGAGGGATACCCTGTGTGTTCCAGTCAGCCATCACAGGTTGTTTCCTTAGGTCTGCTGGTGGCTGAGCAGAACTTCAGTGACTTAGGTTGTCATGTTCTACAACCTCTGTGTTTTTGCTTCTATCATCTCACATTGCCGCACTTGTTGGTCAATTACTATGTCAATTAGTAGGTCAATCATTCCCTCTCGGATTTGTAGGCTTGTGCTCATAGATGTTCCTATGTACAATTGAGTAACATGGTGGCGCAGTGGTTAGCATTGCTGCCTCACGTCAAGAAGGTTCTGTGTGGAGTTCATTTTGCATCTTCCATCCCCACATTCATGTGGGTTTCCTCTGTGTACTCTGGTTTCCTCCCACCCTAGAGACATGCATGTTAGGTTCACACTCCTGCCGATGCCCTTGACCAAGGCATTGGCCAAGGACTTCAGTGGGTCCCTGGGCGCCACAAAGTGGCTGTCCACTGGTCTGAGATAGCTAGGATGCAGAGGACACATTCTCCCATGGGGATCAATGAAGTGATTCTTCAATATTGCCACACAGTTCTGTCTCTTCCGTTGGCCATCTTCTGGCAGCCATTGAGGAAGGTTGGTAACTGTTTCATCTGGCTCCTTGCACAGTCAATATCTTTGGTCGTTAACAACCCTGAAGATCTTTACTTTACGCCACTTGGTCAAGCTGTGGTGATGAGGGCTTCTGTACAGGCCTTTTTTTCAGGAATCTTCCACAATTGTTTAGCCTTCAATCTGGTGCCGGAATTGGCCATGTAAGGTCTTTGTTTTCAATTTGGTCTTCCTTTGAACAGTTTTCCTCTGTTTGATTACATTGTACATGCCATAGTTGGATAATCATGTCCTTTCCTCTATGTTTTCACTCTTTTAGCTCTTCCACTTCTGTGGGAAGAGCTCCATGCTTGACCATCAGTCATCGGATGATTGATTGATCCATCCATCCGTCTTCAGATGCTAGAAGCGCATGTCTTTCTTCTTGAACTTAATCTGACAATTTCTCTTGATGTCGCCACACCCCAATCCTTGACTTCTACATCTCTGGGGCACAACTCTTCTAGCTGCAGTCAGCCTGTGCTGCCGATCCGGCCTTGCTCCATGATGAGTGAAGTGCAATTCATCAATCACTTCACTTCAATGATGGTCTTCACTATCTGGATATGGGAGTCAATATTGCCAAACTGGCATTCCCGAAGGTTTGACCTATGTCAGTTGTTGTATCTTAATTCCTCTTGTCATTGACACTAATATTATTATTTAATTGATCAGGTCACAACATTTTATCTTAGAATATTGCAATAGGAGCAGCCTTCTGTCCATAATCATGTTTCATTTCTGAAGGGCACCAATGGGATTTCACAGCCATCTACTGATCTTGCAATCGATCTATGAGATGCAGCCGTGTCTTGTTTGTTTCACACATTGCAAATTTCTGCCGTCATGCTGCCATCATGCAGAATAACAAAAGCATGAGTCATAAAGTGCTATATTTAGACGACACGAGTGAGACGCATCAAAATAGTGGGGGCCCTTTTAGAAGTGCCTATATATGGGTCAATGGTCACACCACCCATATGACCCATAAGAGGTGTGCGATTGCTTATGCACCGGAAAGAGGCAGGCGCTAAGTGCTAAGGTTTACTTTGGCTTCAAGCCAGGACCCATTCATCCCTTGCATAAACAGGCTACATGGATTTCCGCACATCTAATTGTCTATAAGAGAGAAAGAGCGCTGCAGTGGGAGAGAGGGGGAGCAAATGTGCCTGTCAGCACGTACATATGCGTGCATGTACACATGTGTGCGGGCGTGCTCACGTGCTGTTGTGCATATGTGCGAGTGCATTTGCGTGTGAATTATTCTAGCAGTGTGTGAATGGCCTTCTTTACGACTCACGTGGAATAAATATAGAATGTTTCAACTCCCTTGCCCTCCACACACTGCAGTATATGAACACGCGATGCACACACCCCCGCACCAACTGACATACACATGGATGCACACAACTCATATACACACACACACACACACACACACACACACACACACACACACACACACACACACACACACACACACACACACACACACACACACACACACACACACACACACACACACACACACCACAGCCCAACATGAACACACGGTCTGTGATGCAGGGCCAAAGCACGCACCCTGTGCAGCTTTCGTGTCTCCCAAGGTTTTGTTTTTTTCGCGATCACATGACTCCATAGTTGCTTACGAGAGGCTATTCAGAGAGGTGGGAGGTGGTGAGGAGATGGGATTTAGGCGGGTTGGGGAGGGGTCGATACCGATTAACAGTCACCCCGCCCAAACCCGTGTTGGCCTGCATTCCACAAAGCGCCCGATCAGGGGGATGGTGTGTGTGTGAGTGTGTGTGTGTGTGTGTGTGTGTGTGTGTGTGTGTGTGTACAAGCCTGGCTTGGGGAGTTGGAGGAAGGGAGGTCCCGGGTGGAGGGGCTTCCTGATGGGATGACCCACAACTGATCACCGGATAGCTCCGCCTCCCCATGGTGCGGGCGGATGACCTACTGGAAGGAGGGGGAGGAGGAGGGGGATGGGGGAGGAGGCAGGACCCACCCCCTTGTAACGGAGCAACCATGACCAGTATCATGACATGTCACAAGACTTTTACAACAGCCACAGAGCTTACATAACAAATCCGCATCGTGCTGCATACGGCGCTGGCCTGGGCGCAGCGAGGGGAGGAACAGATCTGTCAACACACAGGAGCCGTGGCGGCTGGGGGAGGAGGAGGCGCATTTCCAGCTGCGCCACCGTTTTCTACGGGGTCTGTAGATTGACGATGAACCAGTCAAAACAAATCTGAATTTCACCATGTCTGAAAATCCCGAGACCAGTTAAAAGTGGCCATAGAGGCTGGCAACCAAACCCGCTTTCAAAATGACTGTCCCCTTTTCATGCCGCTCCACTGCTGATAATTTGACCACGGTATGGATGGAAAAAAGAAAGGATCAATCGCTTTGATTCAATCTCACGAGAGCAAAGTGACTTTCACTTTCAGGGGATTAATTATGAGCCTCAAATGTACAGAGGATTGACGCCCTCACCAATCAAACATGAACAACAACGCCACTGTAGACGCTATTAAGAGTACAGTGCTTTACATAATTTATTTTCTCCCGTTTTCTACAGGGAGTTTTGTAACATGTGCACTTGTGTGCGAGTCCAATGTTTGCCATCTATTTATGGTACGCTGTTCCAATAGAGTGCTTTTACAACAGATATAATGGTCCACCTTATGGAGACCTGTGAAAAATTAATTTCCCTTTCAACCGCCTTTCCACTTTTTTTATTCCTTGTGCCCTCACAAATCAAGCAGACCAAGAAAAATACATAGTTGCTCACTACAATTCAAATAAGAAATAAACTTGCTTGGAGCTCCTCAGTGCCCGATAGTTGACTCGAATTAATACGTTTTTCAGTCCCAGCGGGATTAATCTCCAACTATATTTTCTGTAAACTGTAATTGTCGAAAGGGCCACTGTTAACCCCAACAACAACGGTTACACTGTAGTATGATCACTGCATTAATCACCAATTCTCATCTCTCATCCAGCGTCCATTCCTCCACAGGTTGAATCGCCATCCACAAAGCATCTCTGTCTTTGACAAGTGCTTTCAACAAGTCAAAGAATTGCGCTTTGTTTCTTGAGTGATGACTTCTGTGACTTTTTTTTTTTTTTTTGTTTGTTTTTTACACCAAGTACAGCAACACAGCTGCTAACAGTGCAAATGCTACATGCTATTACACCCAGAGATTCATGGATATTTGTGAAGATAACAAATACATAGTGCAAAAATCAACTTCATTTATTTACGAAATACAAATGTCCAAAAACATTGTGAAAGTTGCCCTTTAAGTTTGTTCTGCAACAATAACAAAACTGAAAAGAAATCGCCTCGCAGCGAGCTGTACCCACAACCATCTCTCTCTTCTGCAAGCAGAACGAGCTTCTTAATTACACTGCCGCCACTGATTGCAACGATCCATTCTTGAATAAGCGTAGGCGCCAAGTAGACTCGAAATGATTATTCAATCACACATAATCATTCAAATGCGAAATAAATGAATAAAGATAAAAAATAAATATATATTATATATGAGTCAGTTATTATGTTTGAGCACAACCAATGAAATAACTAAATAGTAAATCCATGAATCCGAAAACTATAAATGGTGGCCCAATGGGTGGTGCTCTCCCTTTGCACAAATGACCAGGAACAGGTAAGACAGGATTATCGTATGGTTTGGTTTGTTGGTTAGGTTAGGTACGTTTATGGAAAACTGGAATAATGCATGTATGTAATGTATGTTCCCAGCAATTAATGAAGTAACTAAAAGATAATATTGTGTGCTCATTTTATTATTGGGGAATTGGTCAAGTGCAAAGGTATGGAGAACCTTTTCACAGGAATGATCAACAGTTGTGATATTCTCCACAATTATTTGAGTTCAAGGGGGGCACAGTAGCATCAATATTAGACCTAGAGGGAAAATAGGGAAATACAGTAAGTAGGAATACAGACAAGAACGCAACAGAATCATTTTGTTTCTCCTGCGGAATCTCAATTCCCCTGTTTGGGTTGAACCGACATCCACCCTGACGTAGCCGACTTCCCACCACTCCCACCTCCCATATGTTTTTTGTTTGTTTTGTTTTGTTCTGCTGCAAGCTAGCTAATATTCCCATTTGTATGTCCCATTCGTCCCTACCAAACCCCAGAAGTCACAGAGCAGAACACAACGGACTCTAAAGGGAGAAGGGCGCGGGGAAATGAGAACAGACTCTTGGTTCCAGGCCATGGCTGCCCTTCCCAGAAAGCCAGGAGCGCTTTTATTGGCTTAGTTGTGTCATCCGGGATCTTGTCTGGCCTCCCTGCTTCCGATGAAAGGGAAGTAGGGGCGGCTGGCACGGCGTCCCCCACTTCCAATCGCCCTGCTGAGACTCCATCGCCCTAACTACAGGGGAGAACCGGGTCCTGTTCGGTTGGATTCACAATTTAGTTTATCGAATATTATATAATGTCCAAGAAAGTTGAATAAGATGGCATGAGAGGGGGTATGTTTTGCATGAGAGACAGCAATAACTATTCCCTATCACTTCGTCCTTCTTTATTTAAGGTTTTCAACTGAAATAATTACAATTTAAAAAAGTCATGTTTTATTACGCCGAGCAGCGTTCGAAGGCAAACGGAGAATAGACGCCAAAAACAAATTACAAACGGAGTGACGCTTGTCATCGGCGATTAGTGTGTGGCCGTCTGTCACAGCAGGAGCGAGTTTACAAGAGATGCACTGGCAACAATGGAGACCTCTGCAAGAACTCAGGAATGCAAGATTAAATATGTTTGAAGTAGTGTGGGCCAATATGGGGCTGTGCATGAGCTTGTGTATAGCCCCATATGAGCGTTTATTTCAATTTCCGTTTCTTTTCACAATAGGGGGGGGAATCATGGTTTTGGATTTCTCACCCAACCGCTTAAATGGAGGGCAAGAAGAAAGAGGAAGAGATGCAGGGTGTTAGAATGTAAAAGGAAACGTGTGGGAGAGAGAAAGAAACCCATACAAGGCGCCAGTAAGCGTATCATCCATTCTCCAAGGCAAATGATCCTTCACAACAAACAAGCTGGGAGGGGAAAGCCGACAGCGCTGGTGGGCGTAGCCCTGCCGTGCCCAAGTGCTACAAAAGATACAAAGCCGACCGGTAACGTGGCGTGAAGCTTTTAGCTCCCCAGTGTACATCTTGCAGAATACATTGCCGCCGCAAAGCCAACAAGACACGTGCTCGACGCACAGACCAAAACAGGCATCTCCTTCCCGACGTTCCTCGCCCTCTAAACCAGGGCGTCAAATGACCTGACTCGAAACTTGCCTCCCTTTCCACTCCCAAGCGCCCGCCCGCCGCCATACACAGTCTCCGTCGTGGACTATCCAGAAAGACAGACATCTGTGAAGTTGTTTTCTTATGGATGAAGCGTGCCCCAAACCCCAGAATGGTTGATGTCCGGTTTGAAGGTTTTAGGCTTTTAGGGAGTTTCGGTCCGGTTTTGCGGTCCGGGAGCCTGATGATGACAAAGATGGCAGCTGGAGCTGGATAACACTATCAGACAGATTAACTAGGCTCTGCTCGGACTTGGCTCAACTCCCACAACATATTTGATGATGCATACGCAGAAGTACGCGGAGCAACCTGAAATGTCTCTGTGCCACTCGCACACATACATACAAAATCGAAGAAGAAATAAATCCCTTCAAGGTCTCCCTTTGTAAAGCGGTGCCGATGATGCGCCGTTGCAAAGCCGTTTGTCCTCTGCTGAAAACAATGCAAGTACAATGCTTTGCTTCTGCAGACTCTGGGTGAGTGAAGATAAGGGACACAAACCGTACCACAGCTAAGCCACAGATCACCCACTGGGGGTGTCCTCTAATCCCAGCCTGGCAAGCAGTTTGTACACTGTTTACATACAACAAATTATGAGCAGCGTCAAATCTATCCTGGGCAACGGCCCCGTGGGGACCCGCAACTTCTTCAATGTAAGGGCTCCTTAGCCTGTTAATTACTTAGAGACGGACCAGGAAGTAGGTTAATGCAGTTAGACATCAGGGACTGTCTATAGCCTACACTTTGACCTATTAGCACTGAAACCCGCTATCAATAATTCATCCTGACAAGTTGCTTCCATGTGCGATTGAATATGAAATTCAAAAATAGAAAGTCGGATGATGCCAAAACAATGCTCAAAGTGCACAACGTGGAAGTGGATGCTAATTTAATCATGGACATAGAGGCTTGTATGACACACAGGCCCCGAAAAGTTCGGCTTTGTTGTGCTGCTGTGTATAAACAGCCTTTCCTTGTACAGAAGCTGAGAGCGAACCCCCCATGACACGCTCATACACACAAACACATACATACACACACACACACACACACTTGGAGAAAACACATTAAAAAGGCATGCATTTGCAACCTCTCCCCTAAACACGCCGCTATCACCGGCACTGTATCCTGTCTGTATCACCCCAAACAGCCATTTCAGAAAGCCGCTGTCTTAAACAAACACTACTCTCCCTCTATTTCATAAATTCTTTAAACTCTGGGGTTTCTCTCCATTATTGATGCCGCGAGAGCGTCTGACGGCCGCATTGCAGCATTCTCTTTTAGAGCTCCGGGCCCTAAAATACATTGCCTCGTGTAGCACAGAAGGACCCCACAGACGTGTCTGCAACATACCGTCCCACCTTGATAATGGACCCCCGCACATCTCATCGCCACATAAAAGGTACGCGGCACACCCAGTACGCGTAGGCATAGAGCTGACCCTTCCCCGGGACGAAAAGCATTTGAGCGAGGCAAAGGCCGGCTGCCATTCTCTCGGCCAGGGAACAGTCCGACCCCACCAAGCCCCTCAATCCCACCCCTGACGTTGTGTGTATGATGTGCGCATGACGTGTCTGACACCGAGGCGACTGAGGAACTGGAGTGTTGTGACATTCCCATAACGGTTGGAGGGAGCAAAAGCGATGTCTGAGGGGCCTTGAAAGCCAGCCCTTCCTCTTTCCATGCTCATGCCTGGGCCACGCCTGGGGGGTGGGGGTCGATATATCTGAGAAAATTCTTCCACCAAAGACGTGAAAGCCCTCACCCAATTTCCGTCACACTATACATTCCTTGTTAAACTGAGTTGAAGAGTAATGCGATCATATGTAATAGGCCACACTCAACAAGTCATTGTTTGGTTATTTGCACTGTGTACCTACCACCCAGTAGTTCAAGAACGGCGATGTTTGACTCGAATAAGTGCGGCAGATTTGTGACTTTTGAACGAGGGTTACCTGTGAAGAAGTTCTTGGCTCGGAGGTAGCTGACGCTCAGGCGGAGGATGGACAGTTTGTCGAGACTGGTCGTCACCTCTTCCGGGAAGGGCAGCAGACTGGCCAGTCTCTCCAGCTCTCCGTTCAGTCTGTCTCGGTGGCGTTTGGAGGGGTTGGACTTGGCTCCCTCGCTGGGAGCTTGCTTCACCCTGAATAATTAAAAATGTACATTTGGACCGAACAGAAATGTACTCAGTCAACGCAACAAGAAGTTGCTGGTGACGGATCGCCCTTCAAATTTGGTGAGGAAATATTCTACTGGTGCAGCAGAACAACTAATAGCACCATCGAAGCTGAAGTTGAGCAAAAAGGTAGTGATATCCGGACAATGGGAGGGATGGGGAGAGGTATAAGCAAGACTTTAGCTCTTGACACATGGGCGCTATCAGGGCCTACACGGGTCTATTCAGCGTCTCCAACAGTGTCACAATAGATGAGCCTGCAGTGAACTGGCAGCTCCGCTTCCAACAAAGGGCTGATCTATGGCTTTCTGGACTTAAAGCTGTAGAGGTATGCACCAACTAGCTAGGTTTAAGAGGTTTTTTTTACACGGGTGCAGGACATGCCTGGATGTGCATGGATATGTTAAAAATATATACGTGTGCATTAGCCCAAAGTATCAGTCAAATCAGTGAAAGGCCTCAAAATTGAACCAAATAGCTCCTTCGTCAACAAACAGAGGGCTCCTTGCTTTTACTGGGCCCTTTTTGTCACAAATAATAATGTTTGACGGAAGATTCTGTGAATGCAATATTGCACCACAGAGTTCATTTTTCTATAACCTCAATCTGAGAGTCAAACATTTGTAGTTTTTTGAATTTGTTCAAATACCTATTGTTAAGGACTGGGTGATTATTCAGCAAGATATGATTTGGATTGTATGAGGAAATATATAATTTAGATTATTGAGATATCATTTTAAGATACACTATTTCGTACCTAAAGTGACCTAAAGTTTCTCATGAAGTCTGAGATATATAAATAAATGTAGTTATTTATTTGTTTATTTATTTAATTGTGTTGATTTATTTATGTATTTCATTGTGTTTATTTATTTATCTGTTTATTTATATCTATTGATTTATTTGTTTTTCTTTTTTTTTTTTCTTTTAATCGTTTAAGACTTAAAATATCCACTAGGGACATCTACAAAAAGGCCTCAGTCTCGAAGTGAGCCACAGGAAACCTGCTCAGTGTAAGAGTGAATTATGTTTCAACGGATGACGAACGAACACGGACAGTATGTATTCATGTCGGGGATGGGAGACGAGGATGGAGGCCATATTGCTTTTGCCAACATTTTATCACCAATTTATTTTGACCTAATAAAAATGTGGCTTTTTAAAAATAGAACTATATACAGAACGACATGAATTATTATTCTTATTATTATGGTTATTATTATGGTTATTATTATGGTTATTATTATGGTTATTATTAATAATAATATTATTACGACTACTACTATTATACAGTAGTTAAAAACACAAGGCCAATGTGCACAGGACTAAATATCGTAATAAGAGAAGGGCGATAAAAGAGTGGCACCTTAAGTGACTCCGTGGTTTTATAAGGACCCATAAAATCACTCACGCTTCACTAAATCATTCCAATAATGTCGCCACAGCAGGACTCGGTGACACTGCGGCCTGGTGTTTATTAACCCAGTCGTTGCCAACATCTTTACAATCGGAGGCAGTTCATGGGTCTCTATGATCTTATTTATCGCACAGTATGTCTGATGCATTATTCATTTTGTGCCAAAAAATAGGAGGGTGGCATCATTTAAAACATGATTAGGCCTACATCGAATTTATTGAACGTGCGACTTAAAATCACTTGTTTTAAAATATCAAATGGATGTTGTGGATTTTATTTTATTTTTTCCTCTTTACAATTCTAATTCTAAGCACCTCTCTCTCTCTCTCCCTCTCTCTCTGGGGGAAAAAAAAGTTGAGATGAGTCAAGGAAACTGTCCGTTCGCATCAGGCGTTAAATACAGGGCGTGTTGACAGAGAACATTGTTAGATGGCCCAGCGAGCTTTTCATTGAGAACCTTGCGTTCAAATATCCATTTTTTTAAATTATTGGGTTTTTTTTTGGTCTTTCCTAAGAAAAAATGCTGTAACCAAACGAACGAAGGCCCATACCTGGAGATTTTCCAAGATTACAAATGATCTTCTGTCAGTTAGATACAGCAAATTATAATGAAGAGCAATGAAAATTATGATATATTTGAAGTGACGGATGAGACTAAAAAACAATGACTTCACATTTACTTTATTTCCTTCATTCTGGGACCGTTAGGTGCGTCCCCTTAAAAGGCCCCGACGCACGGCGCGGCGTCTCAGAAATCCATTTTTCTCACAGCGTTAGAAGAAATACTTATTCATGACGCAAAAAAAAAAATCAGCAATCAATCACTTCAGATACAACGTGACGCAACATTTTTTTTATTTTATTTTATTTTTTTACACCCCCCTTCCTGACAGCCGACCCACGAAACCTGTCTTTTAAATTTGACATAACAGGGGTCAAAGCGGCAGTGCGGCTCAAAACGATCATCTTTTTAATGAGTTGATAACTGTGACGATCAACTGGCAGGGTGGTGGTGGTGGTGGTGGTGGTGGTGGTGAAATGACGAAGCAGGTGCGTGTTTGTTTAAATTATTATTATTATTATTTTTTTTACTTACGCTCTTTGGACCGGTTTTCTCCTCTTGCGCCCGGCGTACATGGCGATGGCCGGTGCTTATATAAGCCTCGGATGAATCCTTGGAAACGGAAGTCTTGGGCGAACTCTTATTCCCTCCAGTGCCGCCACATAAATAAATCCTGCCACCGCCTCCCGCTAATCCTCCAGGTGACAAAAAAAAAACACCACACACACACACACACACACACACACACACACACACAAAAAAAAACCTAAAAACGATCGAGTTCAAGACTCAAAGACTCGCAGCAAGCGAGAACCGCAGTGCGTTGCCCCCAAATTGAGAATTACGATTGAATATTATATTTATCCTCCCTCCACCACCACCACCCCCCGCCCTTCCACCACCACCACCACCACCACCACCACAAAAATATATGATAGGCGGCCGATCTCTCGCCTAAAGACGAACCCGTTCACCGTGACGAACGGGAGGTCGTCGTCGTCGTCGTCGTCGAGATTTGCGCCGTTCAGCGGGTGTCGCACGGGAAAGGCGGCTCCATCGCCGACCGCGACCAAACCCAAGTTGCAAAAAAAAAAACCAAAACAAAACAAAACAAAACAAAAACAAAAAACAACCGACACACAACCCCCTGGAAACGAACACAAACGATCACTTTCCCAGTAATTCCGCAGCGGGGTCGCGGGGCTACTTCTCGTTCCAATTGCAATTAGCGCGTCAGCAGGTCCGGGCGCACCGTGCGCGCGCATTCCGCGAGAAGTCGGGCGCGGGCGCGGGCGCGGGCCCGCGCCCGCGCCCGCGCCCGCGCCCGACTTCTCGCGGAATGCGCGCGCCCGCGAGAAAACCTCCTGGAAACACGCGGGAGGCCGCGTCACGCCCCCCTCGTCCAATCAGCGTCCCCCCCCCCCCCCCCAGCCCCCCGCGCGGCGCAGGAGCGGTTTACGTCGAGCGCCTCGTGGCCTTGTCGTATATATGGGCCAGAGGTCAGACTATTAAATAATGCAACGGCCACACACACACACACACACACCCGGGGCCTGACACTCACAGAACCATCCCGTAATACTCCCCCCCCCCCCCCAGGAGACAAGCCGATAGAGAGCTTCCGGGTGAATTCTTTCAAATGTCGTGGAGCGGCTGTTACGTGGCTGCACCGCGCCGCATGTACGGCGTCACTGTTCGGGGGGCTTGCGCCGTTGCCGTCGTATACCGTGCTGCGTCATCCCAAACACCACCTCGCTCTATTCACCTTCACATGCCGCTTTAAATGCACATGTCTGTACACGCATTCCTTCTACCGATTCCATTTTATTTCAATTTATTTTTTATTTGTATTTTATTCTATATATCTTTTTATCTTATTCTGTAAGTATTGCACTTACTGTATGACGTTTTAGGAGTCAGTTAGTCGGCCTATTAGAAAGGAATTTTCCACTTTTGTTTTTTATTTTTTTTCCTCGGACATACTGTGTGTTATCACCGGGTGCGTTGCATTGCATTTCACTGCATATATGTATGAAAGTATGTATATGTGTGTGACAAATAAAAAGTCTTGAATCTTGAATCTTGAATCTAAATTTGCTTGATTTAAAATGCGCATGTATTATTGACATTTAAGCAGTAACGGATTGTGGATTGCAATCACAATTCCCAGAATTCCGTTCGATTCCGTTTTTTGTAACATTTTTTTATTTTTTAAATTTCGTCATTTCGGGGCGGCGGGGATGCTTTTTTCCGCCAGATTCACAGCAGCTCCCGTTGTCTTTTTTTTTGTTGTTGTGTTGTGTGCCCATCAGTGCATCCCTGACAGGGAAGGCTGCGGACCCCGCCGCCAACAATGAGGAACTGCAGATAGAGGCGCACACGCAAAACGCGAGCACATTGAGCGGCTGTCTGTTATGAGGGGGGCGAGCCAAATAAGGTGTCAAATATTGTGATTTTCTTTTGTACGCGAAAATAATCGTAATACTTCAACTGAGTGTGATTTGTCAGCGCTGTTTTTGGCACGAACGTACCTCCAGCGACTTACTAATTCATATTTTTCAGATTTGGTGGCAGTCGTACCGGCGCCGTCGTCTTGACTGTTTGATAACAAAGAGATGCGGCCGCAGCCGTGTGAATGCATACATGAAGTCACGTGACCAGATCGGCCCTCGGGGGTGTTTCCCGGCTGCGGAGAACCAAGACCCCCTGACACATATAGAGAGCCAAACTAGGCCAATGCTGCTTCCCGTTTCAATACTGGCTCCTTATAAGTTATTGATCCGCGTCTTCCTCTGCGAACCGGTACCAAGGACAAGTCGGACACACACACACGCACGCACACACACACGCACACCTGTGCTAAGCGACATCATCCAAATTACAAATTATGTTTGGCTTTATTAAACGACATTTCATGTTTATGTTTACGACAGTACTTTGTTGTCATTTGCCCACAGATGCACCACAAAGCAAAGTGTCTTGGCAGTGTTGGATTTGAGGGGCGGGGGTCGGCAGTGGGAGTGGGTGGTAAAAGAGGTTTTGTGTTGGTTTAGACACAGTGGGGTCCCCCGGGGAGGACACACTCAATGTATTTTCCGTGTTCAGGGGGGAGGAGGAGGATGGAGGCTGCGGCCGGTCAAGGTTGTCCTGGTGGTCTTGAGCTCCATTTACACCCGTCGTCAGTCTGGATTTTTGCACTTTTAAAATTCTACAATTTTTGCGTTTCGTTAAAAGGTGGTGCCATCTTGACCGTAGCATGGCACCACTGACTGAATGAGTAAATGGAGTGCATTTGACACGGCACCCTCTCTATTATGCCCAACACTCACCCATTCACACCCTCATTCATTCATACACTAATATACACGCATAAGTAGTTTCTATATATTTATAGCTTAAAAAAACAACCATATTTAACATATTTTAAAAAAAGAAAAGATTTCAAGTCTGTAAATGAAGCAGAAGATCACACATCATCGTAATGTTTCAGGGTCTTAATTGCTCACCCATGAAAATGTTGGTTAATATTTACTTATTATATTTAGCTTGTTTTTTTGGGGGGGCATATTCATGTTTTTTTTGATAGTGACAGTGCAGGGAGAAAGGGGACAGAGAGAGAGGGCATGGCATGCAGCAAGTGGCCTCGTGCTGGAATCGAACCCTTGTATATGGTGCGCTCTACCCGGTGAGCCACCTGGACACCTGCTTCAAGTTTTAGTTGTTACTTTTTGATTACCTTCAATTTATCTTAGAACAGTTTGAGTTGTCTGTTGTGTATGAAAGGCGCTGTACAAATAACGGTTTGAATTATCATTATTATTATTTATTACTATTTATTCAATTGTTTTTGTTGAGAACAAAATGGCGGTCGAAGTGTCTGGCGCTCGGAAACCGTCGAACCAACGGCCATGAGTGACAGATGATTGTATTCGGGGCAGTCAAGACAAGCTGTCGTCCAAGTTTCATCCACATTGCGTTGAATTTGTGGAAGGAATTATGAAGAAAAATGTGTTTTTTTTTCACCCCCGATAATGTCACGTGAACACATTACACACCACTAATTAGTCACAGAGAAGCGTCACGGCCTCACTGCGTCGTCATTGCGTGACAGGGCACATCTGGAACCAACTTGTAGGACGCGCCGCGGCTGATCGGCTGCGGAGACACCGCACCCGGAATCTCTAGTTATCGTACTCGGGAATGAAATAAAAGGGAATTTAAGATACAGGCTCCCGAAATACATTTGATTAACTGTCTGAGCAGAGAGGAGAGCATGCTGGAGCACCGGAACACCACCGTCCACAATGCGTAGGGTGAGGACAGCTGTATACCGACTTGCACCATGTCGGTATACAGCCGCCGTTCTCTGAGTTAGCCCTCAGAATTTATAGAAATTCCAGAGATATATATTTCTACAGATACCTATTTCTATATCTACCTGCAAATTCCAGCATACATTTGTCCTTAGATATTGAGCCAAATTCCAAAGTAATGGTATACTACAAACATTATACCTCATAGTCAAAACCAGATATATTGTCGTTATAACATAGGGGGGAATTCCATAACAGATAATTCATTTGGTTGTATGTCTTCCTGGATTGTAGTAAGTTAAAACAATAACCACAATAAAAGGCACAGTAAAAGGAACATGTATTTATTGTCTGTGTTGTGAAATAATTGCATATTTTTTGTGTTCTAGATGCCTGAGATAAGCAGAAGGTCTAAAACAGCAAAGAAGTGGCGGCAGAACACGCTGGCTTGGAGGTCGCCGATCAGATACTGGGAGAACAACAAGACACGAAGACACCAACTCCCGAAATACAAGCAGTTTATTAACTATCAGAGCAGACATCCGCTGCACGCCAACTGGCAGCACGCCACTTGGCCAATCAGATACACAGATACGTCACACTGACTTACCTGGATCCCATGTATCCCGCTGGAGCCACGGTTGAGGTCTCGTTAGAACCGGGACGTCTCAGACATCTTTTGGTTCAAGTTTCAGCCATATCGATACACATACGGCACGCCATGGTTGTAAAACTTCTGGTCCGGTGGTGAAGCGAGATGAGTTTGTGGGGTAAGACGCTTTGTTTTCTTTCATCAGCTAATTTGTTATGTATGTGCAGGTTGTGGCTCCGAACGTCCATTCGCACGGTGCGAGAGATGTAGTGCGGACATTTAGTTTGAAATTGTATCTCTTTTGACCTTTTTGTAAATATAAACGCATTTTGTTCTATCTAAACCACTGCTGTGTCCCTCCTTATTTTGCGGCATACAAACCAGTCGTAACACGCAAACTGTAGCAGTCCAAAACAGTCCAAAACATATTCCGTGTTTGTGTCCTCACACATGGAGTTCCCTTGCGGCTCCAGAGCAACAGCTCTGAATCCTGTCCATTTTATTTTAGTCCCAACAGTTTAAAAAGTTGATGATATGTCTCTAAAGGGACATGCAGTTTTTAATCCATTTGAGTGGAACCGTGTTGTTGGTAAACGTCCACACGGAGTGACTTGCTTCTACAGAGACACCCTGAGGCAGGACTCTGTGGACTACAGGTCAGGACAGGACAGCCACCTTCTCATTTTTAGGATAAAGTCATAACGTGCAACAACCGCTGCCCCTCCCTCCCTCCCTCCCCTCCCTGCAGGACTTAAACACCAGGAGGTGTAGTAGCAGAGTCTGCAGGACCATGAAGGCTCCTCACCACCCCAACAACGAACTGTTCCAGCTGCTGCGGTCAGGCAAGCGCCTCCGCAGTCACACAGCGAGAACAGAGAGACTGAGACGGAGTTTTTTCCTGCAAGCCATAAGAACTGTCAATGCTGACCTCACCAGGGGTCCTAACAAAAAGCACTGAGTCACTCACACTGCCTTACTGTACTCTATGCTGCATACTGTATCACTGTTCTGGGTTACTGCATACTGTATCACTGTTCTGGATTACTGCATACTGTATCACTGTTCTGGGTTACTGCATACTGCGCTGTATTGCTGTTCTGTTCGGTGTTACTGTATTGCTGTGTCGTACTGTTGTATTCTGTACTGTATATCTCCACATATACTTTATTCACATGCACTTTAATGCACTTACAGTATCTGTATATACAAATAGCCTATCCCATATACATAACTCTACTTCCTTCTATTTTGTAACCCCACTTATTATCTTTTTGAGTCCTATTTTATTTTATTAATATTATTCTATTCACTCACTGCATTACGTTTTAGGAATCAGTTAGTTTAAGTTAGTTAGCTGGGTGGTAATTAGTTTAGCTATTATGTTTGGTTTAGTAACTATTGTGCATCATCTGCGGGTGCAAAGACATTTCACTGCATATATTTATGAACGTATGTATATGTATGTGACAAATAAACCTCTTGAATCTCTTGAATCTTGAAGTGTTTCTTGTATTAGTAATTCTGCATGTTACCAGGACTTGGAAAACATGCGTCACTACGTCAGCCGATGCTGCGTTCAAAGGAAACGCTGAAGATTTTAATGGCTTTAGATGTAATGCTGATGTTCAATGGGAACTCGAGAAATTATGTGAATTATGGACCCTGTGTATTGCTGCCTGCAGCTATATTTATTATTATGTAAAGAGTTTATATATTTCTTTTAACTATTAGAGAGAGAGAGAGCGAGAGAGAGAGAGAGAGTTTATGAAACAGTGTCTGGTAGAAGTGATAATTGCATAACTGTGGCTTTGGTCTCATTCAGAGTTTGTAATTTATAAAAATATTTTCTTTGCCCTCACCACAAAAGAAGAAAGGAAAAAAACCCCAATATCTTGATCAAATCTGTCTTTCCAACCCAATCAGCATTCCAACCATGTCTCAAGTTACAAGAAACATATTCCCATTTTTAGCTTCCATTCATGTTTTTCCAAGCCATAATGAAGACCAAGCAGAAGTACTCTATTACCACGTGATTTTCGGGTTAAATAACTGATATATTACCACATCCTCAGAAAGGCAATTGAAGTTTTTTTCCAATAACTATAAACATATTGGAAATGGGATTATAATTATAGTATTTATTTGAGATTTAATAGCACATATATTGCCAGAATCCTTTGGAAAACATAGCTGTTGGATAAATAGCTGTTTTTTCCCTTTCAAGGTACTAGCCCTACAGATAGAAGGGGAACAGGGGCTTTCGTTGAATAGTTGAATAGAAGAGTGTATAATTCTATTATAATAATTATATACATATATATATATATATATATATATTTGATCAGTATTCACCACATTCAAGTTCCAATGACCATGCTTAAAGGAGAGTGGAGCTGCAACCCCGTGCAGACATGTTGCTGCCGGGACAGTGACACTGTCCCCATCTGGAGGAGCTGAGAGTCGTCCCAAATTCAAACCTGCGCCACCCGGTGGTCAAAATGTACACTACAGCCTACGTTACGATATACCGTAGGTGCGTGAGCTCAACTCTGTATTAAACTTGTGTTATTCATATTCTTGTGGTAGTCGTGAGCTCATAAAAACTAGGCGGCATGGGGTAAGTCATTGCAAATATATTTAATATGAAAAGTAATAAAACAATAGGCAAATGGATGGTTATTTTCAGCATATGTTACATATAGTAATGTAGAGATGGCTAAATACAAGTGGACTATGATAAAACTGTATAGTTGTAGAGGGGTTGTGGAGGGTGGGTGTTTACAAGAGAGGCTACGGTAGCTTCAACGGATACAAGAACATAGGAAACAGAATAATAACAGAATAATAACAGTCTGTCGCCGACGACAAACACATTTGTCCCCAGATATTCCATGCTGCGACGGGCATCTTTCTCACAAGGCACAGTCGGAACAAAAAACAATGTCCAGTTTGGGAATAGTGTTGAAGGCTTTGTTAAAAAAAAATGTCCTCGTTGAAAACACAACAAGCCTTTGGACAAGCCGGGGGGTGGTGGGGGTCAGGGGGGTCAAAATCACAGTTATCGCATGCTTTTTCCACGCACTTCCCCCAGTGTGCAAAATCGGTTCCAGGGGGAAGAGGAGGCCATGTCGATCCCCACCTCCAGGTGCTTTAGAAAGACTTCTCTTGAAAAGGAAGCATTACGTTGTCATGGTGATCCTGGTACAGTCAGTTCTTTGGGGCTCCGTCGTCATCACAGTTGGTCATTTTGTATTTTGCGTTCTTCAGTTGTCTGCGATATATTTTTGAGGCGTGACATTTGCATTTCCAGCTGTTTAACAGGCAAGAAAAGCATTAGCAATAGTGTAGGGTTTAGTATTTGCATATGGCTCAGTGCGGCTATATATTACACAATTATGTTTTTTTTGTGTGAAAATATGTACGCGATGTAGGAAAAATAAATAATGAATACCATTGCCATTCGGGATGGACGATACCAAAAGTGTTTTTAAGTCCGAACAATAAGACTTTTTTTGGAGTCAGCGGGCAAATGGCTTTTGCCCTTGCTTCGACTTTTGGGACGTTCATTTTTGGTTCTCTTTTTGAGGTGTCAGAGTTGGATTCGTTCTGATACGTAGATAGCGTGCAACTGCATCCCGAATTGCTATTCCGAAATGTGCAGCAAAGTTATTTTAAATGTTTCCTGCGCTAGATAAACACAGGCCTCACATGGTAAAGCAGTTTGTACACGCTCGAGTATACAATTAACGGAGCCATGGGTTGTAATTTTATTTTCTTTCTTTTCCGAAACAAAGTCTCTTGTTTTTTGTACGCCGCCTTTTATTTTCTATGGAGCGAGCATAAGGTTACTCGTCAACAGAAAAGACACTTAGGGTGTTAACAATACAAATATCAACAAATAAAGATTTTTTTTACAAAGATATAAATGTGTATAAGCAGTTTCATTCCAAAATGCATTATTTACATGACGGTGGAAAAAAATAAAAGATCCAATCGTTCTATCTGAAAGAATAACACTAAGCTGCAGAGGAGGACTATAGAGGACTATAGAGTAAAGGTGATACATTTTTAAAATGCGGGATAGGCCGTTTTCATGTGATTATTTTCTTGGAAAATATTACTTTCTCTTTCTCTCTGTCTCTTTTATGCATTTGATGCATTTAAAGGATGGGCTAGTTGAGGGCCCTTGGCTGAAAAAATAAAAAGATGGCGTGGGAAATGACTCTTTCCAGATTGCCTCATCAAAGCGGAAGTCCTTTGGTAACAATAAAAACCAATCGTCCCTCGCTGGCTCAAGCTCCACCCTGAATAAATGCACTTGTGGCTTCATACTTCATTATCACTCAAGACACACTGGCTACTTTTTTTTATAAAGTACATATTGGACATGAAAATAATTATAATAATAATAATAATAATAATAGTAAAACAAAAAACCGAAGCAATATAAAATAATGCAAGGATAGTCACAACGGGATAGGCGTATTACTGTGGATAAGCGCTGATACGAGCTATAGTAGGTATTTCATCCTTCTCTTGTCCTCTGTCTCAATGTGAAACCACACGCGGCGTCCTTAGAAACCGGAGCAGTTGATCTGGGACTGATCCGAAAAGTACAGGTTTCCATCGACGACTGGAGGTATGGAAAGCAATCTGTTGTCTTCAGCAGGGAGGCTCAGCGTCTGTTGGGGGAATGTATGGACACAATGTACACTCGTTTTACATAAAAGTACAGATCTGAGTGTGTGTGTCTGTGTGTGTTTGTGTGTGTGTGTGTGTGTGTGTGAGTACCTGTGTTTGTGTGTTGCAGTCCAGGTAGCGCTGCATGTCTAGAGTCGAGGGGATGTTGGGTGGCGGCAGCGGTAGGGACGGGGGGCTGATGGTGGCGCTCTCCTGAGCGATGGCTGACGTGCCCACCACGGGCTCGCTCTGGCCCCATTGGAAGTAGCAGGAGCCCTTCGGGGGGCTCTGGTCCAGCGGGGTGTCGTCCCTTATTTGGCAGGAGGACCGGGCGGGGGCGAGCCCAGCGCCCTCGGTGGAGGTGCAGTTGGTGAGAGGCAGTGAGGGCTTGTCAAACATGCAGCTGCTGGAAGGAGCCCACTGACCGCCTACCAGTTCTCCCTGCGGCGCCCCGCCGAGTCTGTTGAAACTCTGCGGCCAGAGGCCAGCGGGGGGCGGTCTTTGGCTCTCTGAGGACTGGCCATGGCAGGCTGGCAGCACATGTCCGTTCTGCATCATGCCGGCGCGGGGCAGGTTCGGCTGTTTATTCTGTGGCCACTGCTGAAGACTGTGGTTGCTGTGCTTTTGAAATGGGGAACCAACTTGCATTAGGCAGGTGCTGGAAAAGTCACCGGGACTGCCATGGGCGCTGGGATTGCTCAGGGAGGAAAAGTCAATACCGGGAACCAAGGACGGCAAAGCGCCCGCAACAGCAGGTACTACAGGGCTTGGTTTTTGAATGGAGGTCTGCAGGAGCTGTCCGCTTGACGCCTGCATGCCATTCTGGGGACGTTGCTGAAGGGATGGTTTAGATAGCTGCTGACCAGGATGCCTGTGATGGTGGCCCAGGTGGCTGGTAGAAGTCTGGCCACAGGATTGAAAGGGGTCATTACCACCTGAAGGAATAGGGAGAGTGAGCCCCGGGAGTTCTATCGATGGGGTGAAAATGTCATTAAGCTGCAGCTGCTGAAGGGATGGGACGTTGGCGTCTCCCAGTAGGGGACCATAATGGAAGAGCTTCTGTGTGCTGGAAAAGATTTGACCAGGCTCAGTCAAGCTCCGTCCCGTCATGCTCACTGGCCCATTGTGTAGCGCCTGCGTCAGGCCACAGAGACCATTCCCTTGGGAGCGAGCCTGCTCAGCATTAGGGCCCTGGAACAAGGGCCGCTCACAAAGTCCCGTGGCAGAGGTACGGGGCATCTCACTGAAGGGCTCCCCTTGATTATTGTTTACGCCAGCGAGGCAGCTAGATGGGCTGGCACTTAGATTAGCCTTGCCACTCTCCTTGAACAAAACATTATCCATGTAGTTGAAAATGTCATTTGTCAGGATGCTGTCCAGCTCGGAACTAGTATTGTTGACCCCCTCCTCGTTGTTGTCCTGGCTCAGCTTCTGCAGGGCACATTCCCACTCCATCAGCGCTGTGGTGTCCACATCCAGGCCTTGTAGAGCGGCACACAAGTCGCCGTCCTGTACCAGGCTTTCCAGGGTGTCAATCATTGCCTTCACAGATCGATCGCCCTCTTCCATCATCATGGCGGGGCTGTTGGCGTTGGTCCTCGAGCTGCTCGTCTGCCATGGGTCGCTGGGTACATTGACCAGGGCCCGGCTGTCCATGAACACCTGGTCCACAGGAAGCGGGGGCTCCGCCAACTGGGTGTAGGCAGACTCGTCCTGGATGAGGAAGCAATCCAGCAGAGACGTAGGTGCCACCTGTTTCTGCTTCTTGACGCCGCCCCGACCGCCTCCATCGGACGGAAACTGCAGGACGTCCAAGGTGGGGCCCGTCTCGTAGAGGACCGCCTCACCTGTGGTGAAGCTGAAGGGAAGCTGCAGTCTCCGCTGCCGAAGGTGCTCCTCTCCCTCCCCGTTGCTGCAAAGAGCCACAGACAAAGGGTTGAAGGGCGTTTGTTTTTCAGCTCCGTGGCGTGGTAAGAAGCAGACAGAACACTTACAGCAACGCTCTTTGCCGTGCGATGATGAAGTCAGGCATACGGTCTTTATTGTAGATCAGCTTGGCGTTGGACTGCACCCACACCCAGCCCCCAGCCTTGGTCAGGAGTCTGAAAACTGTCATGCCGCTGTCCCCGGTCTTTATTACTGCAATGTGAGGAAAGGAAGAATCAACTGGAATACTACTACTACCACTACTACTACTACTAATAATAATAAACAGCATTTGATTTATAACATTATGTCTAAATGCAGGTGGAGTGGAAAACATACTGCGTAAATGGTTGTCCGCGCAGTGCATCATGTCGGCCGCGTGGATGAACTGGTAACCGGAGCCTCTCATACACAGCTCGATCTCAGAGTAGCCCAGGACAACCTTCCCCCTGGAGACAAGGGGTTACATTTGTTGATAAACGTTGTTGTGGAGGTTAAGGGTAATGGCATTTGAATGGTCACCAAAAATAACCAGCGCAAAGCCCAATGCATATTTACTTTGTAGGACCTCTCATGGATTAAAATTACTGTCTGAGTATCTTTCATAAAACATTTCCTCTGAGTTTGTTTAATTTTCTTTGTCTTACAGAGAGACGTTACTGGTACTATTACAACATGCGGGTTCTCTATCTGTGTGTATTGTTTACTGTACAGTTAGAGGTATTTAGGCTCATATACAATGTTTATCCTTGGGTTTGATGTAATTAAATATTTTCCCACCTCAAATGTAAGCAGCATTTATCCTAAATTTATCATAATCTCATTTATCAATGGTGTGTATGTACATACATGTACAACATTTGTAAACCCTTCATACGGACATTTCTTCCCAAAGCGAGAAATTTATTGAAGCGTATTTGTCGTGAAACTTCCGAATCTCTGCACAACTCTGACATACCCGGCAAAGCATCCGTTCAATGTGAAAGCTGTCACAACATTAATTAGAATATAGCCACTGAGGAATATGACGACTACAACGGCTATGGAGCTTGATGTAGACTCATTCCATTCATAAATGATTGGACTACTGTCTCGTTTGGATGTGCGTGACAATGCAGGTACAGGAAACGAAGGCCAGCTTTCAACTTAGATTACAAAGAGACACAGATGCCTTTTTTAAGGCCATATATCTCGCTTCGCCTTGAAGGTTTGCCAAAAGCTGAACTGTAAAATGCTTCATCTCCTCAAAATGGCGCTTTGACTGCAAGGAAGATGCGGGGCCCGAGTTTTTGGTTTTTGGCCACCTGGCTCTGACAACAAGCATCTATGTTGCAAAATTCTAACCTAGCAACTTAAGTCTTTAAAACTGAATTGAAGCATAGATCATCATTGCAGCTCATGACAATTGAGTTTATCAAATTATATTTTTAAAATCATTGTTATTTTTTAATTTAAATTATTATAAAGTTGACCCCTGAATGAATTGGTGTAAATTTGCACACCATCTCCATGTCATCGCTGGGTTTCACCTACAATGTCAATGTGGCCAGTTTTGCCTATCACACGCCACCCAAATGGAGTTTTCAGGGACCTCTGGCACTGAGACACAGACGACGTGGTTGTAGACACCTGTTTATTGTAGAGAGTGGGCCAGTTGGAATAAGCCCAGGAGCAGATGGACACATGTCATGACAAGGGCTCCTCTCCCCAGTGTGTGTGGGGATGGTGTGGTTTGAGCAGCCACGCCTGTCCTGGGTCTAGGTAATTGTGGCCCAATATCATTGTGGCTGCATACCTGTTGCTCGTTGGTGGGTCTAACTAGCAACCCCTAAGCAGCCGTGGCAACCACCACAGGTAACCGCTGGCATCTACACAGACGGCCAAACGGAATATTTGGCGCACTCAGAGCTCTAACAGCCCCCATTTCAAAGCCCCTTGTACAGAAATGTCTAGCTCTCTTTTCTTCATCTATTTTTGATTCAGACATAATAGTGTCTGGGTTTCTGGAGCGTTCTGTAACTAACTTAGGCATAGGCCAAGGAGACCTTCCTTTGTTGGAGAAGAGGGAAAATTGAAAGCAGCTGTTCTTCGGTAAACGTCATAAAGATGTACGGAACGGGGCCAATACCCAAATTTCCAAACCACGTGCCGTAGAGGTTAATTTCCTATTTTAAGAAAGTTGTCAACAACTGCTTTTGTTGTCACAGCCTCGGGAAATGAGGTTTACAAAACAAAAAAACACATTTGTATCTCAATGTAGCCCCATCACGTGTTTTTGCAGGTTGGTCACCTATTGTCGATGCCCATGGGCGTGAAGTCCAGCTTGTGCTTGGTTTGAAAGAGGAGCGTCTTGCTCCTGATCTCCAAAATGGACGGCGTCTGAACAGGAGTGGCTATAGCGAAAAGCGCCAGCTGTGGCTGCACGTGGGTCCCGTCCTCGCTCAGGATGCCCTGGCCGTGGAGGAACTTCAGCCGCCCCTGGAATTTCAGGGCCTGGGCAGGAGAGAGAAGGTGTTAAAAGTCAACAGAGATTGCATTTGTTAACTCTTAAAAAAAAGCAGGCTTTTCCTGCCAAAGGTCTACCCACTAGGAAGCCAGAGGAGTTGTCAAGGAGGCAGCGAAAGCGGCAGACGAAGTTTCTCTCCAGGAAGGAGGAGTTTTCCGGAGGAAGCAGCTCGGGGTCATACTTCACTTCTTCGCTGGTGTATTGCAAGGCTGAAGAAGTGGAATGGATTCAGACATGTTCAGAAAGCTCTCACATCCACTCGGAACAGGTCAGACTTTTGTCTCTGCCGCCACACTCACCGTCCCCGGCCGTGTCCGAGGCAAAGGGTTTGGGGTTGAGGGCAAAGTGGAGCTGCTCCCTGAAGGTAGCGCGGTCATCGGTGTGGATGAGCTCGTACACGCTCTGGTGGACGACGTCCGACTGCGAGGCGGTGGGAGAGAACACAGAAAGTCAGACCCCTGGTGTCAGACAACACCATCCACCTAAAGGTCATTCACGTTCGGGAGAATCTTGTCTTTTGGAAGCGGAAGGGCCCTATTAAAGCAGGCATTGGGAAGAGCTCCAAAAAAGGTATCCTTTTGATTGGTCTCTTAATTCCCACTTGTTTGTTGTACAGTATGTGGTCAGGGCCGTGGCCGATTAGCATCTTTTAAACCTGCTTTGAAAAACATGGCTTTGTCACACAGTAAGTTCATATTTTGAATTTAATATTTTTTATGTAATTCATATATTTTGTGTTTTACATTTATGTAATTTACTTAGTTACTTCTCCTGTATGAATTGAATGTATGAAGTGCTATATGAATAGAGCATTATTATTATTATTATATTACTATTTTATATTATTATATATATTGTATATTTTTCCTATTTTTAATTACATATTTATGTTTTTTATTTTGTACTTTGCTGCACTGAATGATGTTATACCAATAACATTTATTTATTTTTATTATTATTATTATTATCATTATTATTATTATTATTATATTTTCATAGTAAGGTTATATTTGAATCAAACCTAAATAATTCTTCTTGAACGTATAGAAAATGATCTGATACCTGCATACGCACAATAAGCTCTATAAGCTCTAAAAATACGACATTTCACTGCATATATGTATGACCGTATGTATATGTATGTGACAAATAATCTCTCTTGACCTTGAACATTTGACCCTTCATAAATACAGCCCCCCTTACTCTAGTTTTAAAGTTGACTGTTTATGATTAACCGTATTTTCTCAAATAGTTACCAGGGTCTTTATTTACCTCGACTGCAGAGGGTACCAGGCCGTTATTGGAAGAGGGCTGTATGAATTTTAAGTCAAACTTCCATCTAGATGCCATGCCTTGCAAACACCTTTATGGTGATAACGAGAACTTGTTGCTACCCTAAAAGTCACACTTCTGGTGGTAGCCGATGGGAGAATAACAGTTTTCCGAGTTTGCCTTGAATGCACCACTTCCTGCATGGAGAGAGCGCTCAGAGATTTACCCCAAGAAGCGATCTGAAATCTGCAATGCAGCAGTAGGAAATGGAGTAAATGAAGTAGATCGTTTTTATTTGCTTTGTTTGAGAGTGGAGCTTCGCACCGGAACAGTGCTCCAGCTCCCATGAAGTCTTTACCCTAGTCTATATTTGAGGCAGGGTTGTATTTGTTTGTGTAGACCACGCCCCTGTTATTTATTAGGCCTGGTTTTTATTTGCTACCGGTTTATATTTGAGGAAATACAGTATCGGATTTTAATTAAACAAAGCGGCGATGGAATCAGTTACTGACAAGTGCTCGAACACGCAGGAGCCTTCAAAGTCTGTAATTAAATTAATTTATCATACTAAAATCTATAGTATTTCAAGTAGTATTTGAGTATTGAAAACTATCCAATGGGAGTGTTCATAACACTCCCACGCCAAACAAGGCATCCTACTCACAATACCGGTTATGTTTACAAAAATGGGCTTGTCCCCGCGTATGATGAGTAATCAGGGTTTTTCGGAGGTTGGGTTCATCTGCTCGAGTGGGAAGTTCACTGTCAGTACTGTGCAACCCCCCCCATACCCCCCTCCAAAAGCCATTGGACAGAGTCGAATCTGCCGAGATGGAGTCGGCCATTTTGAGAGCCTCCGTACCAACACGCATACATCATTGAATACTTTGCTCTCTGCTTTGTTCTGCTGGTCCGTTGGATGTGTTCTCTTTCTTCCAAACACAAACTCCCCTCTCGTAGGTCACTCTCGCTACATCGCCACAACAGTGGAGAGAGATGAAAGCTTCGCCTCGACATTGCCCAGCGCTTTACTGTGGGCTCCGCAGAAACGGTACAGATGCAACAGAGATAATGAAAGAAAGCCCGAGATTATAATGGCAACCATGTGCGCCGTGGCACAATGGGCTGTATATTGGGCGGCGGACTGTCATTACACATAAACACTCGGATTTACGACTGCGTTCCTGCCCCGGCTGCAAGCGCTGCAGGAGACGGTCGTCTGCGAGACGAGTTCCGTCAACACCTGCCTATTTCGGCTCAGGGCTGGTGGAGCGATGATAAGTGACAACTTGGACTCATCCCAACTCGTGCGTCGGGGTCGGTTACGCTCTTTTGCCCGGTCTGCGCTGATTAAAAGCAAGTGCCGACCCTTGACTTTTCCCTGTAATGAAGGGGAACCAACGCATGTCAGAGGCATTTAGCGGTTAGTCGTTGTTTTTCACATGCATTTTTTAAAAATATTTTGATGTTGACCTATTGACTTAAAAAATGCGCTAGGCATATAATATATATGCTATATGGCTTAATTCACCACAAAATGTTATTTTCCCAGATAGGCCTATTTATTTTCCCATGAGATCACTGTGTCTGCGTTCTGTCTTTTCAACATCACCAAAGCGTGGCGCAGAGACGGATGTTCGAAATTCTTTCTTTATTATGTTTTGGGCTAGGCCTATAGCCCACGCCAACGTTCATTCAACACTTTTATAACATTCAAAGCTGTCACCTGTTATTATTGAAGTCATTAAATTAACTGTTTTAACGTGATGTCTGAAAATAAAGCCATTTTGCCGAATCAACAATGAGTTTCTTTACATGCATTTGCGAATGTATTATTAGACCAATAAATGAATGAATCATGGTGAATTACACATTCAGCTTTAAAAACACTAGAGAACTGCGTTGTTTCACCCACACCCGATGGCAGTCTGACATAACCAGATGATGACAGAGCGGCACCTGAAATGAAACCTGCCTTCGCTGCGCGGCCCATGTGTGCGACGTGCGTGCATTACAGGACAGGACGGGACAGTCGACATCCCGGGCGCGGAAATAATCTCTACGATCGGCCCCGCCTCGGAATTCTTTGAAAGAATTCTGAGAAAGCGAAACTCCTGTGACGCACACACCGCCCACGTGCCCACACACTCTGCTCCCTCTCCCATTTGACAAAACAGTACTGTTGGTTTTTTATTTTGTTTTTATTTTTCATTGATCGGAAACAGAGCCACCCACTGTTCTCACCTGATGGAAGCCCAGATAGTCCTGGACGGTGGGGGAGGCGTAGAACACCAGGCCGCTGGCATTAACCACCATCACAAACCCGCTCAGCGCCTGCGCGGGGGGCGACGACAAAGGACATGAAAAAAAACAACTCACACAGCAGTACAGAATACACACTGTTCACACTCCAGAACCAAGACTGTGTTTATTCTAACAGCGTCTTTTATCATTTGTGATTGAGCAATACCACAGTACTAAAACAAACAACGGCAGAGAAGTGTTGGACATAATGTAGTGATGCAAGACTCAGGAACTATTCGTTCGTAGCAAAACAGGTCTTGTAAATGACTCAGGAGTCACTACGGCGTAATAGTGACTCCTCAACTCACGCACTGAAAATAATTACTGAGGACTAAATAAATGTCCCGGGCAAAAAGAGGCCAAGGCATTTGTCTTAAATCCTATTGAATGTGACTGATTTAATCTTTGTATTCTACCAAAAAACATTTTTGAAAGATTGTCAGGATTCTATTCACAACTCAGAGCCAAACAGGAAGTCCCCCCCCTCCTCAAAGTGCACTAAACCAACTGAATCAAACTTACCAAGACTCGGGAATGTCAAACAGGTGTTTTTACTGGGTGACTTGTCAATTACAGAGTCTCAAAAAAAGGGTCAACCTTTCGTCACTCAGTATAGCCATCACTTTTAGAGTGAAACTTGTGATGAACACGGAGCTGCTACTCTGGCTGGAAGTGATGAATTCGATGAATCGGTACAGCCTTGCAATTTTGATCTGGCAACACGAGGCAGTTTCCATTATTTTGTATTTTCTTGAGTGAAATCTGAAAGTTTTCTATGGTGTTTGTAGGACCGTGGTGAAGGTAGTCAGACCATGATGATGGTAGGACCATGGTGGTAGTGGTAGTATACGTATATATACACTGTACGTGTGTGTGTGTGTGTGTGTGTGTGTGTGTGTGTGTATAGGTTTGGAAAAGGGTGTGCATATATATACATATATATATATATATATATACAGTAGTATATAAATATACTGACTTGACACAAAGTCAGTGCACTTTAATCATTGCTACATAATTCATTACGACCCCCAGGGCACAAAAAGGGTCAAATACAAGGCAAAATATGAAAACATACCTTGAAGAAACTCAAGTAATTACTTTTTTTGAGAATTTGAGAATAGATGAGATAGATTATAGATTGTTTGACGCAAGAAACACCTGGCAAGCTCTGAGGCACAGTGGTTGGAAAACACTGCTCTAGTGGACGGGCACAAGAGGAAAACCAAACACAGCACTCATCGCCGAAGGCAAAAAATAAAAACGCACCTGACACACGAGTGCGTGTCAACGCGGTGCGGAACCAAAGTCTTTTCTTTTTTTTTATGGGCGTCACTGACCGTGGCTCAGCGTCTTGGAAAGTGGCGCTGAGGCAAACCGCTTCACCTGTCATAACTTCCTGCCAGTTGGACGGCCGCCTGGATGGGGCTTCTAGATGGCCAGATAAGCATGCAAATAAACAAGAGTTGGCTTATCTGCGCACATCTGCCAGCGTCAGACAGGTAGGCGGCCGGTTTGGTCCGTTATGCTCCACCCCCCTCTTTCAAAAGGTACAATAGCTATGACGCTATAATGAAGCGAAGGTGTAGGGTTAAAGACCACCCGTACCCTGGACCTGAGGTCCCACCTTCAAAAGATGGCTTTCTTGTCTTCCCTATACTGCCAATCCCGAAAGAAGGGAAAATACATCCAGCAAAGTAAAGCGGGAAGTTTGTATCATTAGCCAGTGAATCGGGCCAAGTTTGATACCGGCACCCTGAAAGCGGTCCTCACAGGGAAGACATTGTAATATTGTTATAACACTGTAATACCATGGTAGACGTTGAAGTAATTTAGTATTGACATAGTAATAACTTATACCGACTCATTCATTGTGATCCATGTCCATATTATTGTATTCCAATTTATTTATCCTGTACAGTATATCGATCTATTTTTATTTTATTCTCAAAATCATACTGCCGCTTAGGCCAGCTATGGCCTTTCAAGTTTTAATTTCACTTATCCTGTGTATTAGAATTGTGAATTTGAATTAGAATTTTGTATATTCGGACTTTTTGTATATTCTGCTATATTTTTGTATATTTGGCTATTTTTGTCTGCTACTTGTGTGTTCAGAAAAGCACCAATCCATACATGCATATGAAAATGCACTTGGCGGAATTAACAGATTCCGATTGTGATTCCGATGCTTGTAACATTAGAGCTTCCCGTGGAAGCTCTTTTCTCTCTCTCCTGCCGCTCTAGCTCGCTCTTTGTGACATGTGATTCACCTGGAGCAACAGTTCTCCCTCAGAGAAACCTGCGGTGTCCGTCCTGTTCCCGCTCAGCCCATTCTCGCTGGGAAACGCCGGGACACTCCGTTTCTTCATGGTTGCTGCAAAAAAAAGAGAAAGAAGAAAATAGAAACAAGGGAGGAGGAGGTAAGGTAAAGGGAAAGGTAGGGAGGGAAGGGGGGAGGGGGACAGAGAAAACAAGGCCACGTTAGCACGCAAATGTGAAAACCAATACGCTCCTCTAGTTTGGGTACCCAACCTCACAGCCAAGTTCCACTTCTTTTTTTCCCCCCTGGTGTTGGGGTGTGAGCT